>NC_056735.1:219450994-219710994 GCF_019279795.1 Protopterus annectens
GAGAAAGGACAGAGGAATTGAGCATTTAATAATAGAATCCCGTTTTCCTTCAACTTGCAGTTTACTAGCAGCTTGCATTATTTATTTTTTTGTCAAGGCATTGTGGCTATCGGCTACATATGTCCCCTCTCAAATTCCTGACTGTTCAATAGAGTATGGTATAGTGAACAGGTAAGCAGATGAGTAAACCAAAATCAGAGGTTCTCCTTTGTTCAGTTTTATCCCTTTTCATTCAAGCATCTTCTAATCATAGCCTTCAAACGAAAGTACGCCCATGGTTAAGGTGTTTGCCTTACAAACACAAGGTGCTAGGTTTGAGTCTCACAAGGCATAAGGCTTTACCAGAAAAGCTCATCCGTACTCAGCTACACTTTGCTGTGAAGGAAAGGTTAGTTTGCTTTTATTTTTTGTATTACTTTATTGCCTTTCTATATTTTGAATACTGTGGTTTGTTTTCTTTCCCTTGTGTCTTTTGCATTCTGCTTTGAGCATATTAAAACTTCAAGAGAGACCACAGCTCTCTCTCTTCTGAGTCGGACAGAAATTGGAACTGATCAATTAAGGACTCATTCATAAGATAGAAGATCACTTAAGGTTAATCATTTGTTAACTGAGGGGGTGGAGCTAGGAACTAAACCTTCTATTTAAGGGGTAAAATAAAACATTTCAGAGCTTTACCAGAAAGGCTTATCCAGACTCTGCTACATTTTGCTGTGACAGAAAGGTTAGTTTGTTTTTATTTTTTGTATTTTGTATTTATTTCCTTTCTATATTTTGTATATTTTGAATACAGTGGTTTGTTTTGTTTACCTTGTGTTTTACTTGCATTCTGCTTTAACAGCATGTTAAAACTTCAAAAGCGACCACAGCTCTTTCTTCTGAGTCGGGCAGAATTATTTTCCCTCCCACCCAGTTACAGTTGTGTTGTTAAATACCACGGTCTTTCTAGTTGCCTGCCTCTTATGTTAATCTGACCATATATCTCATTTCCTCTCTACTTTCACTGGCTTGTGAGTAATCACAAAGTCATAATTTTTTGAAATCCCTCCCCTTCAACTATTTAAATTTATTGGCCATCCTACTTTATTCCATAGTACCAGAATACGTAAGTGACCACCCCTTTCAATCCATCTTGCTGTTTTAAAAATAGTAACTCTCCACTAAACCAACTTTTTTTAAACGGGTAAAACTTGAGTTACCTACTTTTACGTCTAACTTCTCTAGTGCACAATGCAGTGTGCATTTTTTTCATCTTACCTTTAAGTATCCCTGTGACTAGCACTTTCTCTAATACCTGCTGGAAAGCACTAGGAAGCCTTAAACTGATACAAGCACTCAACTCTCCTTGTTAATAAGGCGAAATTAATAGTGGGCACTAAACAGCCTGTAATTGCAAAGTACCTTGCTAAGGTAAGGGAAAACAGCTCCTGTACTTTACAAAAAAAAAAGCACTAAACCAGGCATGTCAAAGGGTCAGCTTCCAGTGATTTCTCCTGTCCACCTGGTCAATCTGGGCATACTGGGGCAATGCAGCAATTGCCTCATGTACACAGACAGCCCTCTCCTCCTACCACCCCACACTACAACTACATTCTGATTTCTGTGACATCCCCAGAAGAGTTATGTTCTTGCAGAAGACAAATTCTACCAAAGTACCACTGGCAGCATGTATCTAGCTTTGGGAAGACTGCTGCTATTATTCGGGAACAGTGTGCTACTTTTAACTTTGCTTCATCAGGATTGAAATTTAAAGGTATTTACATGAACATAGCTGTGGTACTAGCATAGATGGTAGTTTTTCTCCCTGGTAAATGAGTATACTAGTGTACATGAGCATTGCCCAGTAATCCTGAGCAGCTACTTTGATTGCTGTTCTAGCACCAGAGGAGTGTGGTCTCTAAAAACATGTCAGTTATTCTTGGCAAGAGTCTTGTCTGCTGGCAAACAGAGTTTAAATTAGTTTTTCATTCTCTGATATGGGAAGTTTAAATTAGTTTTTCATTCTCTGATATGGGAAGGACTACATGTAAAGTAATAGAACGGTTATTACTTAAACTGTCCTTGTGCATGTTTTATATGTGTTGCTGTAGTTTGGGAAATATTACTTTAGAAAGTACTGCTCTTGCTGCACACTAAATACCCTAGTGTTATGTTTCAGACTAACTCCCACAGTGTTTTAATTTTTATATTGCATTGCCATATAGTCCCTTTGCACAGTGTTAGTTTTCATAAACACTGTCACTAAAGTGTGATCAGTGACTACTGTGTTGTGCACATCTTTGTGTGCTCTTCCATCTTAGTCAACAGACTGGCTGATCTAATCTGCTAGTCCAGATCAGCCAGTCTTCATGCTCTGAATGTCAAATGCTAAATTTGTGCACTTTATTTTCACTCCCCTGCCTTGCAGATAATGGTCCCTTACCACCAGCTCCTTTCTTTACATGCTGCACTTCAGTCTGCCTTAGGTTCGACTTATCCTATTTCTGGGCTGTTGAGGAGATAGATTGCTGGGGCAGTGTTATACTGCTGACACGGTGTGCCCTATCCACCTTGTATTCCCATGGCAGTTGATGCATATGCAACAGCCTGACTAAGCAGAGTACCATTTGCAATGTAGAGCTCACTTGGATCTTAATGCTGCTATTGTAATGAGCTTAAGCAGCCTCACTGGTCTCCATGATGAGAGATGGCATCAGCTACTCTCTGACATCCCCCACTTCTGCCTGGTCCCGTCAGGGCCTGTGCTGATAAGACATGTTAAGCTACCTGCTAGTATCTAGCTTTTGGAGCACAGTAAAGACTTTATCCCTCGGCACCACAGGACAAGATTGACAGACGCCAAGCTTTGAACAATCATTGCCCCTGCAGCAGCTTGGTCTGTCCACAATCTAATCTTGATACAAAAAAACACTTCTCTAAGCATTGTGCAGCCTCATTTTATCCAGAAGACTTCAGGTGCTGCTCATACAAAGAATGCTGGCTCCATATATGTTATATTGGAGCCATACAGGGCCAGCATACCTCTCAACTGTCCAGATTTTTGCCTCATATTTTTGGGTGTTCCTCATAAAATTTGTGATCTGGCAAATCACTGGGATGATTTGAGGATTAAAGTCGCCAAGTAATTCTACGTTTGTATTTCAGACTTCATATCCTTCAGAAAAATGAATGCCAAGACAAATCCTGTTAATAAACTTATAAATTTGTGAGAATAAGAGCACTCTTTAACATCTGTCCCTATTTTGGGGCCTTTGCCCCCCCCCCCCCCACATCATGCTTTGTCCAGATTTTTTTGCACCAAGAGGTTGAGAGGTATGAGGGCCAGTCACCAGCTATCCTATCAGCAACACTAGCAGAAATGGAATTTGTTCCAGTCCTCCATAGGCAAACCTGAAGGTCTTGCCCACTTCTCTTGCCAGAGGTCATTATGTAGTAGTTGTAGCCCCTGTGTGCAGATTCCAGTGACTTGTATTGGAGACGTCTTAACTGTGGATCGGATGTCAATTTTCATCCTATCCTCAACTGATGGGTTCAGATCCGATCCTTTGAATCCTTCTGGGTCGTTAAGCTTGTGGCAACCTAAAACTCTCGAGCCTCTTACCCATAATGCACCAACTGTAAGTACATCAGATCTCATTTGCCACTTTAAGCGAAAGACATGGTGACCATTAGTCTCGAGCAGATAAGTGATTTCTGAGAACTCACTTTAATTAAAATCTTACTTTTAATCTTCTACTTTAGACTATCCCTTACCTTGTTGCTAAATCCTTTTTTGATGGCTAGCTCTTCTGTTTTTTCCATACAATTTGTACCTCTGCATACTATAGTTGGTATTCTCTCCTCCTCCTTACATTCAGTGTAGTCCTGTATTTTCCATTGAAGGTAATTCTCTTACCCTTTGCCTTTTCCAATAGAGAAAGTTATATAGACAGAGAGATGTTCTCCTTTTTCTCTTTAGCTGATAGGTTCTGTTCTGTGATGTGATTTAAAAAACAAAAAGACTAGGAACTCCACTGGCAGGACATACAGGATATATAGTTCCTTATTACATCCGTTCTGGTACCTCGGCTTCTCGCCTTCTGTTGGAACATTTATCACACTTGTATACCATTCCTTACCAACAATAATTCAAGTAAAATATTTTCAATTGAATAGTTACTGCATTAATTAATCATTACTACAAAGCCAGTTTTTAAAAGTGCAAACAGATTGAAGAGTGTTATTTAAACTCAATTATTATACAACAACCCCCCATTAATATTCAAAAACGTGCATGCTGATTGGTCAGCATGCACGTTGTAAATCATGCACGTTGTAAATCAGTTATAGTAATGGAAAAAAGGTCCGGTTGCCCAGACTTCTTCCATTACTATAACTCTTTTTAAGCAACGGAAAACGCAAGATCTCCATTGCTTCATACTGTATATAGCGAGATCTTGCTTTCTCCGTTGCTTTTGCCCACAGCTCTGATGTACTGCGTAGGCATATGCATGCACAGTACATCAGAACTGCAGCAGAATACCAGACCGCTGTGGAAGGGCAGCAAGGAGGCATTATACAATGCCATTATTTAAGAAAAGTAATTTTTTTTCTTAAATAATGTCATTGTATAATAATAACCACACCTGGTGTGGGTAATGCTATGTTACCCACGGTTGGCTTTGTTTTGGCCACTCGGGCTTTGCCCTCGTGACCAAACCACACCAACCATGGGTAAATTCAGCATTACCCACACCCAGGTGTGGGTTATTGCTATATTAATTACCCTTATGAAATGCAAATTCATTCAGTGAAAACAAACCATGAATATACATACATCTATAATATTGTAGTTCTACAAAATTTTCTTTAGATGTGCCACACACCCAACATTAAATACATCCATATTAAATACCTCAACAGTATAAAATTGATAAACTACCTTTTGAATAATATTGATCTATATTCATTCCTTCCTCTGAATGTATAATAAACATATGATGAACCAAAATTTTATAAACTTTATGTATGCTTTAAACTTAATTTTCTAACTCTGACTATTCATACTTCCTACTACATTATATTAAATGTCCCAATTGTTTTCCAAATTCAACCCCTGGGGATATAAAGTGTGAAAATTAATCATATGGCTCTCCAGTCTGTTAAAGTCTCCATCTCTAGATGTCGTACGTGCCAAAATACTAAAAAAATAAATCCTCCTCTAACCCCTGATGCTTAGACAAGAAATGCATGGCAACTGGGCTTTCCGGTTTTTGCCTTCTCACATCC
Organism: Protopterus annectens; assembly: GCF_019279795.1. NCBI lineage: Eukaryota > Metazoa > Chordata > Ceratodontiformes > Protopteridae > Protopterus > Protopterus annectens. The sequence continues at coordinate 219,456,263 of NC_056735.1, forward strand.
CCCAAATGCTCCATGGTGCATACTTTGACCTTCCTGGTAGTTTGTCCAATATACAAGGAAGTAGGGTCACAGCCGCAGCCCATAATATAAATCATTTTTAAGCTGTTCCAATTATAGTACTCATTGGCCCTCTATAATCTACCATTAATCTTTGTGCCATCTAAATGTTTTACTGCGACACACTGAGCATCTCCAACAGCAATATGTTCCAAACATTCTACCCATAGTGTCAGTGTTTTTTGATTTTTAAACCTCTCCTATTCAGCAATTCTTTTAAATTACAATATCTGCCATAGGAAAAAATTGTATGTTTGGGAAATTGTATGTTTGGGAAACCGGCAACCAATAGAAACATCCTCATTTACTATTTCCCAAGCTTGCCTAACAATCTTCTCCAAAATAGGAGAAAAATCAGAATATCTAGTAACAAGAATAGATTTTCTTCCACCCCACCATCTTCTTTAACATTTCGAATTGTTTTACCATATTGATTTGAAATTATTCCTACCTCTAATTTCACCAAAGTTTGTAACTTTATTTTTGGCCTTTTGTAGTATGTGATCATTATACCCTCTACTCTTTTTAATTTGGTATATGTCTCATCCAAATTAGTTTCTTTTAAATCTGCTTCAGAAGTATTGGTTAAAATTCTTCTAAATTCACCATATGGTAGTGAACTGATCAAATGGGGGGGGGGGGGGTACATGCTGGTTGCATGTAAGAAATTTACTGCTGTGAGTTTCCTACAGGGTTGATGCTGTACCCTTTTTTTAGCAGCATCAACATAAAATGTGACATCCAAAAAATAAATGCTTTTCTTACCAATTTCCCAAGTGCATTTCAACCCATGTGAATTCTACAAATTCTGCCTCTTCACCTTTACATATAAATAATAAATCATCTGTATCTCTTGTAGTATACTACATTTTTCACATAATATTCCTGTAATATCATGAATTGATTTTCAAATTCCCCTATATAAACTATAGCATACAATGGGGCAAAAGCTGCCCCCATCGCAGTTCCCCTTGTTTGCAAAAAAAATTCCTTCTTCCATGTGAAGTAATTGTAAGACAAAATTCAAGTAAGGTCAGTAAAAATGTAGAACGTGGCCCTTCTTCCAGTTTTTTAGCTATTGCTTCCATACCCCATCTCATGTTAATATTGGAATACAAAGCAGTGATGTCCACTGTTACCCAAAAGTAACCATCTTTCTATTCCAAATGTAATAGTTCCTGGCAGACCTGTTGAGTATTCTTAACATGAGAGGGGATGGTAATCCGCTGTTAAAAGTGAAAATCCAAAAACATGTCAACACATTCTGTGTGGTGTTTTTGTTGTGTTTTTTTTTTTTTTGTGTGTGCAGATAAGAGTGGGAAAAGGCCTGATTTGGGGTTTTCTAAAGTTTGGGCACAAAAATTCATTTTTCAGATACTCACACAGTGTGTATTGTCTTGGTGCTCTTCATCTTCAAGAGGACTGCGAGCTATGTCATGTGTTGAATCAGAGAGCTCTCGTTGAGAGAGAACAAGTTAAAGGATTGCTTCTTTCCTCTTTCAGAGAGGCTTTATCTGGAGCTGATTCACCTAAATACAAAAAAATCTGTCTTTCTCCATACCCTTCCTCCTCCAAGGCATCGGACTAATCAAAGAGACTTCTTCAAATCAGTCCTCTCTGTCTTAGCCTAAGAAAAAAGTCTGTTATTGAATCAGACCTTACTGTATCCAAAGCAAAAAAAAAAAAAATGAGAGATTCTTGGATCCAACCCCAACATTGATTCTTTCTCTCTGCTTCATATCCATCGGATTCATCCATTTTGGGTCCAGTGAAAGTCGATTGAGGCCAGAACTAGATATTCCCCATCTGTGGACCCAGTTACCTCCAGGGTTACCTTGCCCTTTTTGGAGAGACCCAGGTCTCCCTCTAATGTCCACTTGCTCTTCCAGGAGCTTAACTGAGGAAGGTATGGAGAGAGTGGTAAGAAGGATTCTCTCTCGGTGCAGAGTATGACTGGTGCCTTAACAGCTCCTACTCCTTTGGGTCAGGATATTTGTCTTCCTTTACACCCCCTTTCTAGTTCCTCCTCTGACTCTTCCTGATACTTTCTTGAGTCCTTTGATTGGAGCTTCCAGTGCAGTCTGCTTCAGATCAGAGTATGCCTTTATACTTGGATCCAAATTAGCTCTGAGCACTTCAGTTCAGTCCGATCCAGAGTGCTCTATGAGTCAAAGCTTAAGTTGTCTGAGCCTTGGCACAGGTTAGCTCCGCTCCAACTTCTGCCTCTTTGTCTTTGAGCACGGATGGATAGCAGTCCAAAAGCTTGCTGTTTTGGATCCAATGCTCTCTCCCTCAATGGGGCGGGCTGCCTTTGAAGCAATGGAGAGGGCCGCAGCCAGTTCAGCAACACAGATGCCCCCCCCTCGGATCAGCAACACAGATGCCCCCCCCCTCGGATCTTCAGTTTACAGCCTTGATGTCTCTGCACTCAGTCTCCTCTCCCCTTTCCACAGCAGCCAGTACAGAAACCCCAGGCTTCACAACTGGGTATTCTGACGATTTCTGATGCTTCTCCCCAGAGCATTCAACTGAGGAGATCCTTAAGAAGACGTGCAAGAGGAAGCACTTGGAATCCATCACAGAAGATTAACTTTGAAGGTGAAGGGTCCTGGGCGACTCCTCCCTCCGATGACTCATTGACTTGATCTCTCAGCAGGCATGGAAGGATCTTGACGCTTTAAAGCCAATACCTCAGGGACCAGGTAGGAGTATGGTACCACTGGTGGACACAGTTTTGGGGAAAAGGAGTGTCCGTTGATGCTATGGTCGAGGCGGCTGCCACTGAGAAGTAACTTTTCATAATTCCACTGTTCATCCCCCCACCCCCACCCCAACAAGGCATCTCATGCGATGGACAGGTTCAGATAGTGTGTCTATCTATGCTTCAGCAAACTTCGCCTTAAGGTCACTGAGGGATTTGATCAAAGATCTCTCAAAATCCTCTCAGGATCCATTGCTGAAGAGGTGCAGTCTTCTGTACCTTTCCAGCTGCCTACCCTGCTTCGATTTTCATTACCTCCATGAGGTACAGTTCGCATGTAGCCTGAACCCGCCCTCCCCTTGAGGTTCCTTTGGTATTTCTTTGAAGAAGCATGCCTGGATGCACCTATGTGATTTTATGGAGACCTTCAACTCTGTCAGTGCTCCTTTTGACCGCATGTCGTCGTTTTGCCCCAAAGCAAAGGACACTTTATCCACGTGTGAGGATGGAAAGACCCTATCTGCTGTAGGCATATGTTTTTTTACCCCCCCTCAAAGATCCTTTTCTAAGAATCGATGAGATGCTCAAAAGATGTGGTTCAAGAAAGCCCTGGGACCTTTCCAGGGCACATGTGGAGGAGGTTCTCCCAGGAGTAGAGGGAGGAACTCTAATGGTAGACACTGTCCCTATTGCAGAGGTGACTCACAGAACCAGGGGTCCAGCGATTTTGATTTTCTGATGGACCCTACCAGCAATCCTCAAAGGAAGCCTAATTGTTGTTTTCTGTAAGCAGTCTGGCGTCTACTACCTCTGCAGCAAAGAGCCTGGCTAGAAATAACAGATACTTTGGTGCAGAGGATGATTTCCAGAGGTTATATAATGGCACGTTTCTTCCACCTCCTTTTTCAAAGAAAATACCTGATGTTTCACCTAGCCAGAGGGAACAAGAAGAAATTCTGGCACAAAGACTGCTAGAAAAAAGTAACCCGAGAGGTCCCACCAGACCAGTTAGAATCCAGAATTTATTCCAGATTCTTTAGTGCCAAAGAAAATGGAGTGGAGACAAATGTTGGATCTCACAACTTCATTATGTCAGTTCAATGCACAGAGTTCTGAATGGTAACTGTTTAGTCCATCCTTGCTTTTCTGGACAAGGATGACTGGATGTGGTATCAAATAGAGTTGAGTAGGTAATCAGATAGTATTTACACTTTTTGGCTGAGACCATCCATTATCAGTTCAGGGTTCTGGCCTCACCACAGCCCCCAGGGTGTTTACCAAATATATGGTAGTAGTAGCAGCTCACTTGAGACTGCAGGGATTTTGTGTGTTTCCACATCTAGACAACTTGTTCATTACCGCCACTGACCAGACATCCTTCTTTGATAAGGGCAAAGGATCAGGTTCTCCAGACATGTTCTCATCTGGGGATAACCATAAACTACAAAAAGGGGATAACCATAAACTACAAAAAGTCTCAACTGGAACCAACTCAAAAATTTGGGATTTGTAGGACTATTAAACAGAGTTAATGATATACACTGAACCCATGATGCAGGCAGTGAGGCTAAGATTACAAGTCAAAAATAATCTGCAGTGCTAAAATTTCGGCCTGCTTGATCCTTCAAGTTTCTAGTATCAATGTCAGCAGCAATAACACTAGTACCTTTAGCCAGATCTTACACGAGGCTTCTGTTATGGATGCTATCAACATAATGATAGATTTTTTACTGTTCTGATCACCAGCACATGCAAAAAGGCTATCGAGTGGTGGATTTAATCAGACCAGGTTTTACAAGGCCATCCATTCATTCCCCCTCAGCCGAAGGCCATAGTAACCATGGATGCTTTCCAGTTTGGGTGGAAGGGGGCAATTTCTGGGTAAAACGGTCCAAGGCACTTGGTCCCCCTGAAGAGATCAACTTGTATATGAATGTCCTAGAGATGCACAGTGCTTTTAGTGTTGTAGGCCCTTCAGAATACTCTCCCTTTGGGGATGATAGCGATTTAAATAAACGATATGTCTGTGGTTTGGTACATCCAACAAATTGGGAGGGACCAGATCATATCCCTTGTGTTGAAGTACTGTGTCATATCCCTTGTGTTGAAGCACTGTGTCATATCCCTTGTGTTGAAGCACTGTGTCATATCCCTTGTGTTGAAGCACTGTGTCATATCCCTTGTGTTGAAGCACTGTGTCATATCCCTTGTGTTGAAGCACTGTGTCATATCCCTTGTGTTGAAGCACTGTGTCATATCCCTTGTGTTGAAGTACTGTGTGTGGCAATGGGTGATCTCATCTAACCGCTTTCTCATACCAACTCACATTCCAGGGAAGTACAGTGTGATAGACAAGTGGAGCAGGTGTATTTTTCTACCTCACGAATGGCCCCTCGACAGAAATGTAATGGAAATGGTGCTTTGCCAGTGGGGCCAACATTCTTCTACCTCACGAATGGTCCTTCCAACAGGAATACAATAGAAATGGTGCTGTGTTAGTGGGGCCAGCCTTGCTGCAATCTCTTTTCTTCTCCCCTAAACAACAAACGTAGCAGCTATTTTGCCATAATCTCCCCACAGTGGGAATCGCCGAAGGATGGTTCTACTTAATGATTGGCCATCCGGTCTTTATGCTTATGAGCCAGTTCTGCTTATTCAGAAATTCCTACAGAAAGCTGCCATATTGAAGAGGAAAGGCATCCTCCTTGCACCTTACTGGCTTTGACAGATTTGGTCCCCCTTCCTTTGGCATCACTCCACCAACCTTGGGATTCTGGATCCAACTCTAGACCTTCTGTTTTATCCGACCGACATGATTCACCCAGACATATCAAACTTCAGGCTGAGCACTTGGCATCTCCACTTCCATTAATAGCCAAACAACCTATGCTCTCTTCACTTGTCCTATCATATACTTTTATATTCTTATAAACCCTCTACTCAAACTCCACTCCAGTAAATGGAAGAGGTTTGTTTACTGGACTCGACAAAATATTGATCCTTTTTCAGCTCCCTTATATAATATCCTTGAATTTTTAGTCCTGCTTTTTAAAGGCGGTAGTTTCTCAATTAAAGTTCGGTTAGCTGTATCGAAACTTCACATTGGATTTGAGGATTCCTCTGTCACTTCTCGTAAGCTCTGCAATTCCTTTTTGCAAGGCACTACTTTTAAGGCCTCCTTTTTAAAGACCCTACTTCCCTATGGGATCTGAATATGGTACTGCAAGCTGTTACTCGTTCCCCTTTTTACCAGCAGCTAAGCGTTACCTTAAATACCTTTCTTGGAAAACAATTTTTCTAATAGCCATTACTTTTGCCAAACTAATTTCTGAGATTCAATGCTTGTTCTCAAAGCCTCCATACTCCATCTTTCACAAGGATAGAGTTACATTATGAACTAATGCACATTAGATTCAGACACCACCTTAGGAAGAAAATGTCTTCAGTCCATTAATTTGCCAGTATTCTTTCCCAAATTTGCTAAAAAGGGCAGGTACATATTTGTTGGATGTGCACAGGCAATTGCGTCTTTACCTACATAGAACAAAAGACTGGCCAGTTGTTTCTCATTTGCAGAAACCAAATTGGGGAAGCCAGTTGCCAAAGTAACTAGTCAGATGACTGGCTGACTGTATTTGTGCATTTGGTAAGGTAATGCCCAATTTATTATAAAACCATTATGCCCCCATTCAACTAGATCCATGAAACTTTTTCAGTATTTCAATCCAGAATGTCCATGGATGATGCATGGGGAGTAGCCCAAGTTGCTGCTGTACATATCTTTGTTACAAGTTGGATCTGGCCCCCAGAGGTAGAGCATCATTTGGTTCTGCAGTGCTCAGGAATATCCTTTCTTTAGACCACCCGGCATCTTGGGTAGCAGGGGACTGTGTCCCATCACTTGAGGATAGAATGAAAATTGGCAGTATCAGATAAAGAAGTTATGTAAACACCATAATGTTCCATCTGTGTTGTATTTTCATTCTTCAACCGCCATCCTTGTAAAACTCCTGGAAGAATGAGTGGTTAGAGGAAATCATGTGTCCTTCATATTGAGCTCCAGATGCAAGTCCTATTTGATTGCAAATTTCCTTTCTTGTTAAATTAGCAAACAAGATCCGAGGTACTTGGAGTTGGTGTATTATAGGAAAGGGAGAAGCTCGAGAGTTTAGGTTGCCACGCGTTTTAGCAATCACTAAGTGGTATCTGACGGATCGGATCCAAACCCATCATTTGAATGAAAATGGAGAACACAGATGGATCATTATGGTGAGTACAAAACTCTGTCTTGTAGGGGAAAAAAATGTTCTCTCTTAACCTGTAGTTTGTATACCATTTCTATTGGAGTTTGCTGAGGCACATGTTCATTTGCCAAAGGAAGGAGCAGTGCTCTTCCTGTTAAGGCATCCCTCTTGAGAGCTTTGTTAGCTCCTGCCTTGATCCTACAGTTTACAGTATGAGTGTGTTTCCCTAAATTATTAGGTAGTGTAAGACACTGTCCATTTGTCACAGTAGAAGGTGACATTTGCAAGAAGGTGGTGAATGCAGATGAACGTGCAGTGTCCTGAATGAGTATATTATTATTACTGTGAATGCTGAATACCTTGTACTATTAGAAAAGTATTCCATTCTGGGCTGTAAGCAGAAGATTTCATCACTGTAGACAGCTGTCTTAAAAGCTATAGAGATCTAACCATTTGTTATCTTGTGAAACATTCTACTTGTAACCACCTCATGAAATGCTGGGCTCTAGAACCAAACTTCCACTTACAAATGGGTGTTGATAACATTTAACAGAAATGGAAGGCCATTAGTGGCAATAAAGATATTGCTTTTGTTACAGGAGTGTATGAAATATGGTATATATTGCCATTAATGTTTACAGGCAAAAAAGTCTGCTACCAAGATACAGATCTGTGGCAAAGATGAACAGTATCTTTGCCCTTGGGATACAGATATTTAGATATAGACATTTTATTTATTTGACATTTGTTGACCAGGGTGGTGCCTTTTTCACTGGAGGCCCGGGGAGAAAAGCTCCACATAACAAAATTTAACATCAAATTAAAAATACAAAATATAATTAAACAATTATTTAACAAATGAATATATCCAAGTTTAGAAATAATTCTGCATGGGTGTTACAGATAGAAGGAAGAAAACTTAATTTACAGATTAATAAAAACAATTATAGATGCAATTGAACTAGGACCAGGTAAATTGCATTTGTTTACAATAATGATTATGGAAGTTTGCATATGTTATAAATCTGATTCTAAAAATGTGCTGAAGCTGTCACAGTCCAGTGTGAACATGGAGTTAAATGCATTATTTGAAATGAAAATGTACTTTCATTAATACTTCATTGGCAGTAAGTACATTAAGAATAATGCATCCAGAGTACAAATGATGGTGTGTGAAAGTAGTAGCACAGGATATCTGGCTTAGTCTACAAGAAGATTGAACTGCTGATAGTTGTCTAATGCAGTGATTAAGAAACATTTATGCTTAAATGTTTTTGGGGCACAGCCCGAGGAATATATGGTCTTCACAGCGGGGTCAGAGGTTCAGCCAACAAAAGGGAGAAGGTAATGAAAAAGCATCAGCTGCAGTGTTCTAGATGAACCAAACTGAAAGGAGCATAATTAGTTCTGTGTGTACATTCAGAAATACTGTACCATATTACCATGATTAGCAAGTGCCCCACACTGCATGGAAGGTGTGAAATTTGTCCAACAGAAACCCAACAGCTTTGCAAGCAGAACTGCCAATGATTTCTGCAGCTGAACAAGACGGGCGTTACAGTACTTTTATATATCTGGTTGAAATACAGTATTCTGATTTGTGTTAATATCAGCAAGTGAGAGAGGCTGGTTGAGGTGATCATGGAGTTAGCAGACTTGTGTGGAATCACTGGATTAAAAGGACAAAAGACAAAGCAGACATTTTGCACTTGATAAAACTGCAGATTTAGACACTACACATTGCAGTGTTTATCAGAGTGAAGTGTTGACTGTAACCAAAGGACTGCTGAGACTGCCTCTAGTTAGACCCTAATGGAAGATGTGTATTGTACACTGTTAAAGGCTACACTGAGAAACCAATTGCCTTTGGACATGTGTCCCTAGGTTCAGGCGATGCTCCATTAGTGTGTTGAAAGCCATATAGTTGAATTAATGAAGTCTGATCTGAGTAGTATCCATGCAAGGCAGTTTAATGTTTCTACATTTAAGAACTATGTAATAAAAGTCTACAAGCAAAATAAATTCTGTGTAAATGTGTTTATTTTACATATGTGAAACGTCAATCAATTTTCTTAAGTCTGACTAGCAACTGTGGGGAACTTCTGCCATACTGGTTAGGTGGGTCAGTAATGAAACTGTTCAGAAATGTTTTGAACCCTTCAAAAGAAATTTGAGCTATTTGTGAAATCTGTAAATGAAGGTTCATGAGCCTGCATTTTCAATTCCCACTTAAAATTTGTATAATATGATCGTGATGCCCGTGCACTGGCCCAGCAATAAAGGAGCCTCAGTCATCACCACTAACACCAGTGAGGGGCCCCCATATAGGGAAAGGATAATAAATACACACACAGTAAAGTACAGTTTCCCCTTAAGAGCACACAAAGATCAGTCCGTCTAGGGCTGGTTTCTCCCTTTCTCTCCAGATCCCCAAGCAGACTCCCCACTGGCACAGCTATAGAGTCCAGATCTCAGCCTAGTGGTCAAGCTAAAACCTCCAGCACCCTCTCTGTCCAACCAATGTTTCGTGTCCCTGCCCAAGTAGCTGGCAGAGACGCTCCTGGGGAAGGCTGGCACAGGTTCTCCAGCTGTGCCCAATTTACCAAGACTATATGGTAGAAATCACTGCCACCACCCAGTTAATATTTATCAGCTACTCAAGGGCCCTTAAAAGATTGTCCAATTATTACTGTGCAATATTAACCAAATGGTAAGTGCAACCTAACAGTCAATTATTTGGAGTGACGTTTTACAGTATCACTATATACATGCAATGTACTGTTGGAGCTTAAATTATCTCTACACAAAATAGCCACAGTTGAAAGGTTTAAAAATATTTAATAAATAACAAAAATACAAGACGATACTTCCTACTACACAGTGCTAGTCAAGAGTTCAGAGATCCTAGAGAAATGTTTAAAATAATCCAGTAGAAAAGTTCTGACATCACACAAAAACACTTGGTCTAATCTTCCTAATTCCTAGCCATTTCTAAAAGAAACACTATAGTCTAAGATCCTACTTAACATTTAGAAACAGGCAGTGCTGGTGATGATGGATGTTCTCAAGGCAAATGCTCTAATGCTCTCATTCTTTCTGTCCTTAAATTGATAACGCACTACCACTGATTATTTCAGATTACATCATTTTGTTCTGGTTCGCAGGCTAACCGATTCTCAGAGGTCAATAGCCCTTGATCTTGCAGCTGGTCAGGAAGCCAGAACAATAAAAGAATTTATACGTGCAAATTCTAGCAATTAACTCTGGTCTCAAGACAATAGCCAGAATTCCTTCATCCAGACATATCGGCTCCAAGCCCTGACATGAAAGATTTGACTTTGTTACAACAGAGTGCACTATTGTTACATTTTTGCAGTTCAACACCTAACACCATTTTTCCCATTTAAGAGAACAAGCCTGTGGCTTATATTAATATTTACAAGTGACAATTTATCTGGTTAGGCTGGCAACCTTCACCTATCTTCACACATCTCAGCTCCCCCCCCCCCCCCGAAGACCTAGTTTTTCAAGTGACCCTTGAGAAACGTTGCTTGAGAGGGTTAGGTCTATCTTGAGTATACCTTGCCCATTCCCTGTCTTGAGAGCATCGCGTTGGCATCGCTAATCCCACTGCGGTGCTGCACTGACATATATGCTTGCAACCCTAGGCTCCATCTTAGCAACTTGGCATTTTGCTGGCTGGCTCTGTGTAACAATGTTGGGGAGTAGTGATCGGTCACTACAGTGAATTTTCTTCCATACAGATAAGGCTGAAGCTTCAGCAGTGCCCACACTATGGCTAGACATTCCTTTTGTACTGCTGCATAGCATTCCTCCCTGGGTTGGAGCCTACGAGTGAGATAAACCATTGGGTGCTCTTTTCCCTCTAAAGAAATCTGGCCAAGTACAGCCCCCAACCCATGGTTTGAAGCATCCACCTGGACAACAAAACCTTTGCTGTAATCTGGACTGGCTAACACAGGGGGTCCTCCCAAAGCTTCCTTAAACTCCTGGAATGGCTGCTCAGATGCTATGGTCCACACTACCTTATCTGGCCTGTTCTTCCTTGTCAGGTGTGTGAGGGGAGCAGCTATGGTACTACAACTGGAGATGAAATTTATATAGTACTGTGCCGACCTAAGAATGCCCTCACTTTCTTTTTGGTAACAGGTGAAGGCCATGCCTGAATGGCTTCTACTTTGGCAAGTTCTGGTCTGATCTTACCACTCTCCACTCTGTCCCAGGTAGGAGACCTCTGCCATACCACCTGACCTTTGCTCTGCTTAATGGTCACCCCTGCCCTCTGTAGTCTGCCCAGCACCTCCCTGACATGTTGAAGGTGCTCTTGCCAGGAATGGCTGTAGATGGCAATACTGGGACATTTTTTCATCCCAAAGGGCATCTTTGTGAATATCTCCTCCCTCAGAGTCTCTTACTCTCTCAGGCACCCTATAAGGGGCCTGCCTAATAGGCCTTTGGGGTCCTGTATCCACCTGGTGCTGCACCAGGTGGGTGCACCCTGATTTCCCAGTGAACATGTCCCCAAACACCTGTAACACTGCTCAGATTTCTCGAACTTTGGTAGGAGATGGTTGCTGGGACATTTTTACCCCTTCCACGGAGGTGTCAGACTGAGTCTCACTAATGAGATCAGTCACCAGATCTCCTTCAGACTCCTCCTGCAGTCCACTGCAAGTGCTCAGCACAAGGACCTCCTATCATGGTAAGGTTTCATCATGTTAACATGATACAATTTGTGCACCTGCCTAGCAGTTCCACCATGTAGTTAACTTCAATTACCTTTCTTACCACCTTGTAGGGTCCCTCACAAGCTGCTTGCAGCTTGTATCCGATAGGAATGAGAACCACTACCTGCTGCCTCACAGCATACTCTCTAGCGTGAGCATTCCTGTCATACCACACCTTTCTGTTGGGCTTCTGCCAGGTTCTCCTGGGCCAAGCCCATGAGTTCCCTGAGCCTTGTCCTGAGGTTTGGGACATATGCCACAACAGACTCCTTGTGAGGTTCACCCTCACCTTCCCTCTCATCACAAATTAAATCTAGAGGTCCCCTCACCCTATGTCCATACAACACCTCAAAGGGTGAAAACAGTGTGGATTCCTGGGGAACCTCTCTGTAAGCAGACAAGATGACGCAAATGTGTCCCACTCCCTCTTAAACTGATCTGCAAATGCCCGTAGCATGGACTTGATTTGTAGAGTTTATCCTTTCAACAAGACCATTAGTCTGGGGATGGTAGGGGGTGGTCTTCAGGTGCTTCACCCCACAGGACTTCCACAGACAAGCCAGCAGGTCTGACATGAAATTGGCACCTTTCAGTCAGTATTTCTTTTGGGAAACCTACACTGCTCAAAATCTCTAACAAAGCATTTGCCACCTGTCTGCCTCAATGGAGGACAGAGCCACTGCCTTAGGGTATTGTGTAGCATAATCCACTACCACTAGTATATACTTTTTCCCTCTGGAACTTTGGGTACTCAAGGCCGCACAGTAGCCATAGCTACCCTCTGAAATGGCTCCTCAATCACAGGCAAAGGCATCAAAGGTGCTCTCACCTTGTCCCCTGCCTTGCCTACCATTTTGGCACGGCTCACCGGTCCTGCAGTACCTTGTTACATCTCTGGAAATTCAGAGCCAATAGAAGTTCTGCCTAATAGGTCTCTTCGTACGTTTTATGCCCATATGACCTGCAGAGCGAATATTATAGGCTATGGCTAGAAGCCCCAAACGATAGGCTCTGGGAACTACTAACTGCTGTATTCTCTCACCTTCTAGCCCACCCTCAGGGATCAACACTCTGTACAGTAACCCTTTGTCCCAGTATACAGAATCCCCCTTCCCTTGAGAATCAGGTGCCTCACTAGCTACCAGCCTCAGGCCTTGCAGTGTAGGGTCTGAGAGCTGAACCTGTCTCAACTCTTTGTAACCCTTCCCAGTTCCCCTTCCACAGGAAGTCTGGCATCCACTGACAGTCCTGCCTCATTGTCAGCTTGCGTACTAAGACTCACCTCAACCTTTGCAGTCCCTCTATCCAAGGGAACATCAGTACCCACAAGCAGCTGTTTCTCACCTTCAGTTTCACTGCTACAGAGTAGCTCCCTCCCTAAAGTAACCACCTCACCAGTGCTGGCTGCAAGTATGCAGCCTGTCTGGCTATTCCCCAGGCTACCAGACCGACATGCTGGTCTCCTAGCCTGACTGTGTGAAAGTGCTAGCACATGGTACTGCCTCATCAAAATCCTTCCCTATCAGGACATCTGCAGGATGGTAGTTCGGTATCCTTGTTGTCTCAAGGCAACCTACTATTGGCATTTGTCTTTCCCACTTACTGGCTCTAACCTTTTGTTCCTAATCTTGCCTCCGTGGACATCTGTATGCCACATGGCCCCACTGGTTGCATTCAAAACATTTAACCCTAGGTCCTGGATGTGTACCTGGACTAAGTGGCTTTCCCTGCTACTGGCAGATTCTGTTGGGATAGTCTATGCTGACCACCATGGGTTCCTTTTAGACCCATGAGCAGTGCTGGGGGGTCCCTTTCCTGTGCAGGGATGCCCTGCTTGCTAGATAATAAGGCTCCCTTTTTCCCCAACTCATCTGAAGTAGTAGCACATTTGTCTATCAGCTAACCAGATCCTCATGTCCTCAGGCAAAATGTTTTGTTCCCTCACCAAAAGGTCTGCCAGCCCTTCAGAAGTGGTGACCTGACATCCACTCACCCACTTATGAAAACAAGTGCTCAGTTCAGCAACATATTCACACAAACTTTCATCTGGCTTGCGTCTGTGCTCACAAAACGTTTTCCTATACATTTTGGGTGTTTGCTTAAGCAATTCTAACAAACTGTTCTTAACAGTATAATTCAAACAGTCAACTTCAGGCATTTTAGATAAGACAGTTACAGCTTTACCATGGAGTAAGTGGGTCAGGAACCGTACCCAGAGCCTTAGGTCAACATCATACCGTTTACATACCCTCTCAAACATATGAATGAAACTATCAAAATTTATCCCCCTCTTTAAACTGCGGAAGAAATTTACTGACCTTTTGTGCTTCTGGGGTCCAGTTATTCCCTTCCCCATTACCTCCACGGCTCTGGCAAAGAGTCAGCATTTCCTTCTCATACTGCCTTTCCTTTTCCTCAGCTTCCAGCCGTAGCAGTTTCTCATTCTCCTCAGCCTGCAACCGTCAGTTTTATTGTCCTCTGTCTCTAGACGCCTCAGTCTCTCAGATGCTTCTATTCCAAACGCCTGGCCTCCAACTCAAGTCTCTTTAGCTCCAGATGCATTTTTAAGTCCTCTGCAGAAAGGTTGAGCTGTCCATTATCTGAGTGTAGTACGTCTCCACTGCCAGTCTGATCGTCCTCCTAGTTTCTGGTTTCTGATGCAGCTGTGACCAAAGCTGCAATCATGTCTGCCGTAGTCAAATTTCCATGCACCAGTCCCCTAGCCTGGCGTATCTCAGCCAGTTGGCTCCTTGTTAGCTTTCCATACTCCTCTGCTCTCCCTGACTGACTAAGCTAACAAAAGAAGTAAAACAATTGTGATCTGAGCTCTTGAGTATTCACTGCTTGGCTGATTAGTACAGAGCACCTTCAGTGATCACTGTACACAAGCTACATGAATTCACTCTACCCACACCACTACAAGCCAATGTAGTATTGGCCAACCAATTTAATATATGGTGTGGATATCCCACCGCTGCCATAAAATTAATATGTGACCCCATGCACTGGCCCAGCAATCAAGGAGCCTCAATCCTCACCAATGAGAGGCATCCATATAGGGAAAGGATAATAAATACACACACAGTAAAGTACAATTTCCCTTAAGAGCACACGGAGATCACAGTCAGTCTGGGGCTGGTTTCTCCCTTTCTGTCCAGGTCCCCAATAAGACTCCCCACTGGCACAGCTATGGTCCAGATAGCCTAGTGGGCAAGCTAAAACCTCCAGCCCTCTGTCCAGCCAGTGCGTAGTGTCCCTGCCCAAGTAGCTGACGTGCGCACACACTTTGAGATGAGTTTATACAGCCACACAGACACTCCTGGGGAAGGCTGGCACAGGTTCTCCAACTTGTGCCCCCTTTACCCAAAGTATACTGTAGAAATCACTGCCACCACCCAGCTTATATTGATCAGCTACTCAAAGGCCATTAAAAAGCTGTCCAATTATTACTGTGCAATATTATTATCCAAATGGTAAGTGCAACCTAACAGTCAAGACTTATTTGGAGTGACTTGGTACAGTATCACTATATACATGCAATGTGCTGTTGGAGCTTAACACTACTAAGATCCTACTTGCATATAGAAACAGGCAGTGCTGGTGATGTTGGATGTTCTCAAGACAAATGTTCCAATGCTCTCATTATTTCTGTCCTTAAGTTGACAACACAGTACCACTGATTCAGTTCAGATTACATAATTTATTTCTGGTTCCCAGGCTAACAGATTCTCAGAGGTTGATAGCACTTGTTCTTGCAGCTGGTCAGGAAGCCAGAACAATAAGAATTTATAAATGCAAATTCTAGCAATGAACTCTGGTCTCAAGACAATAGCCAGAATTCCTTCATCCAGACATATCGGCTCCAAGCCCTGACATCAAAGAATTGACTTATTTGCTTTGTTACAGCAGAGTGCACTGTTACATTTTTGCAGTTCCACACTAAAACACCATTTTTTTCCCCATTTTAAGAGAACAAGCCTGTGACTTTTATATTAATATTTACAAATGACATAATTCTATCTGGTGAAGGCTGCCAGCCTTCACCTATCTTCACAATGATCATCTGAATACATTGAAATAAAAAGCTTTCACAGATGACACTGACTGTCTAATCACAGAAGCATGATACTTTCAAGACATGGAGCCCATCTGTATGGGGAAAACTCTTTAATATTGGCAGTTTGGTACACTTTCTAGCTCTAATATCTTTGGGCAAGATTGAATCCAGATCTTTGAATTGTATCAGCATATTCTTTTAGACTTTGTCTTTGGATTTCAGATTCCAAGATTACTTGGTGCTTTACCCAGAATTTTAGCTGTTTTCCACCGCATGCTTTGTAGGTGCATTGTTGCAGAATATATGAAATGAGTTGGTAGAATTTGTGTGATACTGTTTTGGAATTTCAGTGTGATATTGGAAGATGTATGTTTCCCAAATTGACTGTTTGGAAATTTCTATACATGAGTGCTTGTCTATGAAGATTAATAAACGGCCTACTGAACATTTGCAAACATTGGAGTGGTTTCAGCTGAAGATGTCAAACCTAATAAACTTGTTAGTTCACTTTGCAAACTGTTGCCCACTGACCACTATAAATAGACATCGTAGAAATCCAGGTAATAATATCAAGCTGATGATTAATGCATAGCCTTGCATTCCCTGGCTGTGTTTTTTGGTCGTTATGCAGCCCTCCCAGTTTGAATTTGAGTCCTCAAACTGTGTACTCATAAATATACACATACTTGTATATCCTTTTTTTATGCATTCTTTTTCAACATGGAAAATCTGTACCCTGTGTGTAACACTAGGGAATAAACATTATTTTGCTTCTGCTTGTTTTATTACCTTGACATTGATTGTCGTGTCCCAATTTTGTTGCATAGGGACCTACAGTGCAGTGCACTGCCAAACATTTTTAAGTGAGACCAGGGACTGTTTTATTTTACTCAGTGTACTTTGCACTAATTGCTTGGAGGTAATTCACTTGCTCCCCAGCTTCTGGTGGCTGGTTTTTAACCATTTAATTCTGCCAGGTGATGGAGTGAGAACTGTAATATATATGGAGGATATCAGATACTGATTTTGGGGTGTATAGAATTTTATGAAGAGTCTCCATAGTTGCATTTAAAGAATGAAAGCAGTGTTGTCTTTTTGGAAACTGGAAAAGGAGCAGAAAGTATGTAAAGAGAACATGTGCAAGTATGTATTTATGATGGAGTGTGGTGAAAACAAGACTAATTTTATAAGTACTTTTTGTTTTATTGGCCAGCTTTGAGAAATGTTGTGCATTTTGAAATACTGAATTTCAACCGAATTTTGGGTACCTTTAGAAACTAGCAGTGCATGTTTGTTTTTCTTGTCAGTAAACCTATATTAAGTCTGGTTCTAAAGACTTAATACTACAAGTATTGCCAGCTGCTACAGTGGGTGTGTGTGTCTATCTGTGGCGGAAGTTTCACCAACTGCGTTATGACGTATTGGGGAAACTACCCTGTTTCCTAATCCCTTGTTTCAAAATCATGTCGCTTGGTACACCCCCAAGACGACATGTTTTTAATTTGGAAAGGCCCCACTAGTTTGGTACCAGAATTCATGGCTACTATAACTTCCTTAACTGACTTTCTAGACTTCGCTCACGTTTTACATCCGGATACTATCAACTTTCTGGATATTTGTGTCCATAAAGATTATCATAACAGCAGGTTTAGAACCACGATATATAGGAAGCCTACTTACTCAAATTCATTCCTTCACTTTTCTAGCTCTCTTCCCTACCACCAGAAAAGAGCGGTGGTTAAGGGACAATTAGTCAGAGCAGCTAGAATGGTTTCAGAGGAGATGGATTTTATAAGTGAATGTCAACTTCTGGAGAATGTTTGTCAATAGGGGATATCCCTTAACATTAATTTCTAGCATTTCTGCAGAAGTTATTGCTAAAAGACAAGTAGGCTATTTTCAACCTTTACTGTTAACTAATTCAACTGTTGAACGTACTCCTTAAGTTAATCAGGAAATTTTATTACCAACAGAGTCCCATAGTTTTGCAACTAGTTTTCTTTGTACCTACAACCTTGACCATGCATTAATAAGAAATATTTTAAACAAAAACTGGACTTTTATAATGGAGGACAATAGATTAAATAAGATTTTGGGTGACAAACCTAGGGTGGTTTTTAGACGTGGCCATAACTTTAAGTCACTTCTTGAATACTCTAGCAAGCCTCTAGTAAATAAACATATAGGCATGATAAAGTGTGGGGCATGTCACCAATGTAGATTTATAAACACTACATATCAATTTAGGATTCATGACAAATGGTATAAGGTCCAGGGTAGATTCTCTTGTGATTCGAAAGGGGTAGTCTACTCCGCTTGTTGCCTGAACTGTCCCACTTTCTACATTGGAAAGCTGGAAAGAAAGCCTAGGCAACGGATTTATGAACACCAATACGCCATTAGAAGGAAAGATATGAATAACGCCTTAGCTAGGCACATAGAAGAATTTCCTGACCACAGCTTTAGGTTTAACATCTTGAACCAGGTACAGTCGGATGTCAAGGGGGGACCATAGCAAATTAAACTTGAGATAGAGGAATTATTATGGCAAATAAGAACAGTAGCCTATTTGCCTCCAGGTCTCAATGAAACTGTATCCATCAAATGTTTCTTAAAACTGGCAGCCTTGAAGAGATGAGTTTTTTTCTTTTATTATTAGGATATTTCCTTACATTATTTTTTGTTTGTGGCCATTGTTTAACACTATTTAACATGGTTTTTAGTTGGATAATCACACATTTTTCACAAAAAAAGTGAATTTCAGTTTTTTAAAATGAATGATGCTTATTTAACATCAACCACTTGTTTTTTTAATTTAGGGCAATTAAAAATTGTGGAGCTGATTATTGTGTTACTTGTTTTGCGATATAATATGTTTACAATTGATCTTCTGGAAAGTAACTTTTATATTGCTAATATTATTACAAGTTCCTGGCAAGGAATCTGTTTGTATTAATTGTCATGAGAAAAACACTAATTGTTTAATTGGGTAGGTAGTATTATAAATCTACGCCCTAGAGTTTTGTCATTGTATGTCTGAAGAAGGAAACGTATTGGCGTTTCTGAAAGCGCTCACATTAAATTCCTTTTGTTTTTTAGCTCTCGCATGTTTTGCTGCTTTCTTGTTTTTATACCTTTAGAAACTAGTAGTGCATGTTTGTTTTTCTTGTCAGTAAACCTATATTAAGTCTGGTTCTAAAGACTTAATACTACAAGTATTGCCAGCTGCTACAGAGGGTGTGTGTGTCTATCTGTATGTGTGTCTGTAGGTTATAAATTTACACGCATTATGTATATTAACTGTGTTTAGTGTGTGTACATGTTAAATCTCTACTCACTTCATCCTCTCGAGCTTTGTGGGAGACCCAGATCCCATCCCAATAAGCAGTAGACTTGCTGTGAGCATGCTGGGACAGTGTAGTACTGTAGTGTAGCATCCACTGTGAGAGAACCTTTACAAAAATAATGCATGATAAAATTTACAGTAGCAATGAAAGACAAGCTTGTGTGTTTTTGCTTCTAATTGTGGAAATGGTGTTTTGCAGAAGAGTAAGACCTGCTGCTATGACGGATGATTTGGCTAAACTTGCTTCTAGCATGCCAGAATCTTGGGACTGGAGGAATGTCAGAGGAGTTAACTATGTCACACCAGTTCGAAATCAAGGTAATGTAGCTACATTTTTATAACTTCAAATAATTGCTGTTACTGCAACTATGGCATTGATGTCAGTACAGGTATTCTGAGCTGTTACGTTTTTTGCCTTGAAGGAAGGAAATTACTGAAGGCTAGCAGATGAGCAACTCCCCTGTCCCCCCCCCCCCCCCAAAAAAAAAAAAAATTGCTTAGGACCATTCTTGATCTATGAATGAATGCAACTAAGTTTTCTTAAATTTTCCCCTTTCTCTCTCTTTCCAGCTAGCACCAAACATCTTTAGGAGGTGCCTTCTTTCCACAGGAGATTTACCTTTCTTATAAAGCATTAATGGTCATTCGGGGGGGGGGGGGGGGGTTGATGAATAACCACATTGTCCTTCATACTGCTGCTGGCAGTATGAAATCTTTTTTCAGGCTATAACCTTTTAGCCCTCCTATTTGTGCTGTCCTATATTGTCAACAAATGATCTGTACTTTCAAGCTTGATTGGGACATTGTAGATAGTGGTGTGTTTCTAGTTTTGAGGATTCGTTTGACTGAAGTAGCCTGTAGTAAGTCCTGGAGGGCAGCTTGTAGCATGTTCTCTGTAGCTGTCACCCCCCCCCCCACCCACACACACGGGGAAGGCCTCTCGTCACTAGCTCAGTGAACTTCAATTTGACAGAGTTCATGTTAGTTTAATTTTGTCATTGTCCGTGCAGGCAACTACATTGCTAGTATGCTACCAGGAAAAAAAATAGGCTGGATATCTGAACATCTACTCGAAACATTTATCAGGAACATAATTGCTTTTTTTTTTATGTACATATACATATACATATATCTATAGAGGAGCTGCCACAGGCAAATTTATTAAGGATGCATAAGGCACATCGAAAGTCATTAGCTTAAGTTTATCATCATCCTGGCTATAGCATGGTGCAGAACTGAAGTATTCAAGTGTGGAATTTTAAAGGGGAGCTAAATTATACCTTATGTAAAATGGCCATCTTTAGAATGGCATTTTGGGAGGATCTTTGGATGTGCAACTTTTTTAGGTGTAATCTATAGGTCAGGACTGTGTAGGTCAGTTTTAAAAAGAAAAATTTCATGCCTTCCTTTTTGATGCAGCTGGTTAGTTTCAGTAATCTGTTCTCAGGGTATCTGAGGCATTTGTGTATTTTATCCATGTGTTTAAAATATGTAATTAAGTCCCCAACTCTTCCTTCATAGTTTATTTGTAAACAAAGTCTGTGCAGAAATTATGGTGATGCCCGAAGTTGAGTGATTACCTTGCCTTGAGAATACCAGCCTAGACAAAGCCTTGTTGCACATTTAGTTGCATATGGAAGCAGTTTTTCTTTTCCATAGTAAAACATTAAATGGTCTTCCTTTTACCTGCATGCCAAAAAAGTTAACTGTGTTCTAGAAAGGTTCCCTAGTTCATAATTTGCTGCTGCTGGTAAACAATTATATTACTGTCACTGTCCTAAGTGTTAATTTTGCTCCTAGCAGACTGTAGAGCCGACTGACTTTTTTAGGGGTTAGGGTGGTGAGGACAAGTGCACGGCTTCCTTAACAGTGACTTCTGTATTTTGGTTAGAGTAAAACCTCCCTTTCCTAAGTGCATGGATGAAATGCAACTGTTCTAGGGTTTCGGCATCTTTACCTTTGTCTTTTGAAAATCCAGCCACCTAAATGGGTATAATTGTCTGGCACGCTCCCTGTTTGACTTGCTCCTCGAGGTGGCCATAAAAATGTAAGGGCTACATAAGCACTTTACATGATCATCAAGAGACATAGTGTGCATCTGTAACAAGGCTATCATTTTTGCTTAGTGTGATTTGGAGTTCCTTGAGTGCTGTTGTTCCTGGGGATCTACCTAGAGGTAATTTAGTCACTAACAAGTATGGATATGCCACCACAGTTGACTTAATGTCTTGAAAGCATGGTAGGTGCAAAACCCAGTCACGTATGGAGTACTTTCTGGATATTTTAAAAGTTTCAGTAAATATACATACATGGACGTGCTCCAAATGCATGAGATCTTGAGCTCAGGAATTGTGTTGAGGTTTCTGGCACTGGGCAGAGCTACCTCAATGTGACTCAGTTTTGGAATTTATTTTGGGATGTCTGTCAGCTGGACTCTGCCTTAAAAAAAAAAAAAAAAAAGGCACTGTGGGGGCAGCAGAGGCTTCAGCTATGATGCAGAAACCTTGGAAATAACTGCAGACCATAATCTGCAAAGCAAGTAAGACTGAGCATCTCATCCCATGATGATGCATACTGTATCCTCCTGGAATGACACCAACTACATACGCATTTGAAGCCAGTTATCTTTATACGTGGGCATAATCCTTAGGGAATGAAGGATTCTTCTAAGAATTCAAGTCTTGCTCATATTTGTGATGTGCATGGAGAATCTTTCTGCAAATATCCCTCAGGGTTGTGTGCCCCTAGTCATTTACACCTACATGAAACACCCCTACACTCTCTCACACTCTCATTGAGGTAGTGGTTTTCCAGGTGAAAGAGCCTTAAATACCCTTGATGAGATCCTGGCACCTGAAAGAACTCTCATCACCCTGTCTTTTGTCCAGCCCAGTGAGAAGAGAATTTGTCTGGTTGTAGAGTCACCAGTCACTAAATTGTTTTGTTTTTATTTGTAGAGTGACTGTGTACTGTATCTGAAATGATTGCTTTCTGGTATTTCTGTTGGAAATGTCAGTATGAATGTGGAGCTTAATAGGCACCGAGACCTAGTCTTTGTGGATCTAGGAGATCCACAGCATGTGTATGTGTTGTCTGTGACCTTTCATAAGGGAAAGGCCTCCATGTTAAATGTGGTTCTCTCAAGCAGAATGTGTTGTACTAAGTAAAGTCATTTGTGAGCGTGAAGCAGTTGCTACATGGTGGTCATTATCCCGTCTCCTGAAATTTTGTATTTTCTCTTACTAATTTTGAGATTGTGTTGGTTATGATAGTGTAAAATTGTATTTTTGATAGAGGTTTTGATGCCGTTTTTGAAGCAGACCAACAACTGCTCACAGGAGGTAGATTCTGTGAAGGATTGACTTAATAGGTGCCTTCTGTTTTAGTGAGGTAGTCCTGCACTGTAGAGTTCACAGCCTAGGGGCATCTGTTTAAACCCTGTCTTCCTAAGTCAGAGGGTTCTTCCATCCTCTCACTAGAAGGGAAGCCTTCCACTAGTGCTAGCAGCAAACGGGTTGCTGTACTTCAGTAAAATGGATAAGCTTTATACTTGAAAGATTCCTGTAGTAAAATGAGGTCTTAAATGTCATTTCATACAGACTTGATAGTGTTAGCCCTGGTGAGGTGCACCTTTGTCCTTAACTGACCAAAGTCTGTTTTGATTCCTCAACTGTTGACTCTCTAAAGGACCAATAGTGGCATCTCAGTCATTCCAGGCCTGACTAGATCTTTCATAAACAAGACCAATGAAAAGTGATGAGCAGTTTTATTCTCATGCAGTAAACAAAAGTAACATGACTAGTCTTAGCATATCTGCACAACCTTCTAGTGATAAGATACTTTTCTTGCTTTACATCAGAATGACAGTTCTCGTGTGTGTGGGCCAGCAATGGTAAATACCACTAGAAAGAGGTTTTTTAAATACAGGAGCTTTGGGCTGCTGGTTAGGAGCTCAAGGTTGCAGAAATTTAGGGGTATACTTGAAGCCCCCAGCTGTATACACTTGGGTAGAAACTAGGGATGTTAACACCTGCCACAACGTCAACAGTTTGATTTCTTTTGTGGAATTTTATAAAACTTTTGAGGGTGTCTATTCCAGTAGTCCACAAGTGGAGTCATGTGCACTGGTTATAGCTCTATCTACCAGAAGAAGAAAACCTCCCCATGACCAGTTGTCCACCTCTTTCGGAGAAGAGGACCTGTATTCAGCAAGCTTTCATCCTTCATGGTATGATATGGATGAAGAATCACATTCTTCTGGACTTCACCTCAAACAAGATGTACTTGGACTCTCTCTAATACACAACAATTCCAAGTGTATGTCTGCTACTGAAGTCCTCAGCCATTCCAGGATTCCTTTTACAATGGTTACCTGCAACCATACTTGCAGTTGTAGACTGCCAGGAACCATGTTGAATATTTAAACTAAAGAATAAATACAGTGTAAACAGAATTAAACATGGAGCTGGTTATTTAGGCAAGGGGACCTGACCTTATGGAAAGCTATGTATAGTTACAAAATGAAAGAATGCAAGATAAAATCTGAGTCAGATTAAACTGCCAAAATAGGTTTGTAATATCAAAAGTAATGATATTGAAAGACAGCCATCTGAATATAGTATAGCTCTGAGAAGGTGGTAACATTTTTAATTTAAGCTTTATGCAGTAAATGTAGTGCTCAAGATTTAGCTTCTGTATTACAAACAAATAAAAATATTGGAGAAGGCCCCAATGTAGGGACACTTCAGCAAATGCTCGTAACACTGTTTTTAAGTATTTTAAGTTGAATTTTAGTAGGGACAGAACAGTCCTGACAAAAATCAGAAGCATCCCTTAAAAGTACTGTTACTATAAGCATGAGTAGAAGTGCTGTCCTGCATTTAACCAGTTTTATAGAATCTGTACTAGAAAAGGACATTGTGCTAAGATATGCAAAATCAAAGAGTAATTTGCATATTGAAAAGAAGTATGAATATCAACTTTTCAAGGGTATATTTCAGGTGAAAAGGTTTTATACAGGAGAAATTTGAAAAGCCATCAGAGGCAGAGAGAATGAGGCAATCACTTTTGGCTGGAAATGTTGGCAATTAGTATGAAAAGTTTAAATTCAATTAGGTATTTTTCTAAGTACGTCTTTACAGTGTTAGATCTGTTAAGTGTTGTGCAGACAACTGTACACATGTACATATTCTGACCAACATGCGGCTCCATTTGATCAGAAACTGACATTAAATGTTAAAAAAAAAAAAAATGTCCATAGCCATTTAAAATTGAAGTGGACTCTTGTGATATTTGGGTAATTTGGCTTGAGTAGCTAGTAACTGCCTTGATTAGCAATACCAAGCAGCAGTGGTTTCCTTCATTACTTTGCTGATTTGTGCACAGACTTATTTTGCAGGAAGAATATAGTATCTAGACAAAATCTGATGACAAACTAGTGGCACATGCCCCCAATAAAGTGCCAGTAGTTCCGTGGAATAGAGTTGAACTGGAACTCAAGACAATGAAGTATGGATGTCAAAAAGCAAAATAGTGTGGCGACTTTGTGCTGAAAGATGTGCATTTATCTGCAAGGTCTGAATGAAGTACTTTTAAAAAGAATTACTCATGTTTGCATTTGGAGCTGTGGTCTCTAGAGTAAGAATTTTTAGCACCTGATGCACCATTAAGTTTCTTGCACAAAAAGCTTGATGAAACAAGCTCAAAGCTTTGTATGTTTGGTACACCATTAGGGAAGTACATATTCTTCAGGATTCCAGTTGGTATTTTCAGCAACACTGAAGGTATTCTGTAGAGCTGTTGCATATGCAGTTAAGATTTGGAAGATGGTTTAAAACCAAGTCTTTTGGGTTTCTAATACCATGACAGGAATGGACCCCATTCCCATGTCAAAGTTTGATGTTAAAGTTCATGAAATTAGTATTGTTTCAATCTTTGTTAGCCAGAAGTGCCCTTTGGAGCACTTTGTGTGTCCAACAATGCAATTCGTATGGAGTTGCATATATCTGTAACATATCGAAGTAAGATTGTAAATTCATTTTTTTTTTTTAATCTACTTGTTTGATTTCCATTTCCGCTTGACGCTGATATGCTTCTACTAAACTAAGCAGGGAAGTCATCTTAGAGTTATTCTCCTCTTTCAAAACATTCACTAGGTTTTGTCTTAGGTCAGCAGATAAAGTATGCGGTTCCACAACTGCAGATTTATAAATCATTTGAGCATGAAGTATCCTTGTTTTCTTGTCCAACCTATCCAACACCTTTTGGAGCCAGTCACAGGAACAGCAAATTGGTTTATAACTTGGACTTTGTTCCGAGATGTCAACACTATTTTGAGCATTAATTTAAGTCTTCTAAATTGTTCCTTACTAAGTTTTATTCACATTTTGTTCTTGCTTTATTGTTGCTCCTTAATCAGTTACCAAACATTTTATGCACTCGCACTTGCTCAAGTTCTTTTAGATCACATTCTTGTCTTAAAGTGGTTTTCTTGGTGTTGCAGCTTTCCTTCCTTTAAAGGCTGCTTTTGCACAGCCCAAATGACCTTTTTGTATCATCTGAAAAGGTTTTGACCTCTTGCAGTTGTGCTTTCAATTCCTCATCTGATGTATACAGTTTTAAATCATCTACAAAATAAGTCTTTACACTGTTTTCCGGGAGACAAATTGTAGCAATTATGTAAAGTGTTAAGCAGACAGCTTAATGGGTTAAGGGCAAGACAAAAGAGCAGCTGTGACGGTCACCCTGGAATATCCACCTTTGAATTTTTACCCTGGAATAATTTCTCCTTTATAATGCATTAACTGCAAAGTGGTATGTCACAGTTTCATGTTTGCTGTAATGTAATCTATCAGTGTAGGGTTTATCTTGTATGTTTTTAAGCACTCTTATCCATGAATGTGGGATACTGCCAAATGCTTTTTTGTAGTCTGTCCATGCCATACTTTCTTCTTTGTAGTTCTCCATTATGACCTTGACATATGATCCTTTGTCCCATATGACTTTCTTTTATTGCCCTTTTTGTTATAGTGCCATGATTGAGTTTAAACTCAAACTCTTGTCAGCAACAATTCTAGTGTATAGTTTACATCGTCGGAAGCAAAGCTATTGGTCTGTAGTTGCAGGTTCACTCTTATGGAGCATTGTTTTTCCTGTTAACCAGGCTGGTGTGTGTCGGGGGTGTGCATATAGTAGATGTTCTTCGTGTTTACTGTTGCAGTGCCTGCAGGTAGCCCTCAGTCGTCCCGAATACCAGAGTCTTGTGATTTCTGCGTCAGATGCCGCCGCCTCTTCCATGGCGTCAGGGGTATAAAACATGTAGCCGATGCCATTACATCAGCTTTTTTTGCTGTGCAGTGTCGCAAACTGCTTCTGCTTCAAAGTGCCGGTAGGCCGTCTCCTGAAATTTTTCATTTTTTGAGTTTCAGACCTAAGTCTTCTACAAGATAAGTACCACGTTTGGGATCCTTTTTTCTTGCTCTACCGATGTCAGAAAAAGTTGCCTTGCCTGTGGAAAGCAAATACCTCACCGAGATTTTCATTCTTACTGCGTCACCTGTTTAGGCCCAGACCATGGCATTCCTCACTGTCTTTTGTGCCTTATTCAACACCTTAACTATTCATTGTCGGGCTATTTTTGTTACTAAATTCTTTTGCTCTCGTTCTCTGTATTCCGAAATGGCTTCTATAAGCCATCCAAATACTGATCTTCAAAAAAAACGTAAGGATAAAGACAGGGACAGACTGCATAGGCCGGTACTCAGTGAGGTGCCTTCACAACCCCTGAAACCCACTTTTACAGATTTGCAAGCATCTGCTGAGACCCATTCGTAATCCGCTATGCGCGAGTTGCTTCTTAGATGGAACCTGCGGATGTCTCTACTTTGGATGGGTCCAGAGCCGCTGTGCAGGCACCAGCTTCTGAGATTGTATTCCAACCTTCCGATGTTCTTATTAAACAGCCATCTTCATTTTTGACAAACTACTGACTTTCTGTGGCCCAGATTTTGCTCTACACCTAGAAAACTGACCAAAGCTCATGCTCAAGCTCCCATGCCATGGAAACAAATGCTTAGAATGGCTGAAGACCGTATAACTTTAATTAGGGGACACCGGCCTTCCCCCTCTATAAGACAAAGGATTGATTTTCCTTCAGATTCTACAGACCGTGAGTCTGATTACTGCAATCCCTCTTATTACCACAACATTCCCTTATCTACCTAGGAGGGTTCAGATGCAAAGGATTCCATTCCCTCTGCTTCCCCCTCCAGAGGACTTTTCTTTTGGTGAAACCTTGCATACCTTAAGGGATCATTTCCGCTGGGAATGCCAGGACTACCCACAGTCCAAAAAGACTGAGTTTTTAGACTTGCCTCAGTACAGGCCTCTAGCTATACCCCCCTGTCCTGGATATTGTAGATTTCTTCATGGAGTCCAGTCTTCTGATTATTTGCAACCAGCTCCTAGAAAGCCTGTACTACAGAGTACTTGACTTGCACAAATTTCTCTTTAAGAATCCCGCTGCAGATCCAGAGACCATTTCCCAAGGACCTAAAGGTAGTAAGGCCACTATAGCCAAAAAAAACTACTCCTTTGGACAGGGATTCTAAAGCTTTAGACAGATGGGGTAAGAAGGCATACACCTCTGCAACTCTTGCCATAAGGGCTTTAAATTGCCAGTTTCACATGTTGAAGTATCAGCAGCATATCATGGAACTAATTAAACAGAAAATGTTGCTGCTTCCAGATTGTGCAGAGAATAGAGTTACAAGAGTTAATGCATTCTGCAAACATAGTTAGTAAGCATACTTTGCAGGGTGGTTCTGATGCCTTAGAAGCATCTCCCAAGGCTGCTGTCACTGGGTCTGTACTGAGAAGGCATGCTTGGCTGAAGGAACAAATCCTGCCAGACCACGTCAAAGCAAAATTGCTAGATGCTCCATTAAACCAGGAATGCTTGTTTGGCACAAAAACAGAAGTAGTTCTTAAAAAGATGGAGGAAAAAGCTAAATCTATGCAAATTGTTACAGATTTCTTACAGGTACAGCCACCTAGGTTCAGTAGGCATTGGTCTTCTGAAAACTGGCCCTTTCCAGTCCCTCCCATCCCTTCTCGGTCCAAATCCAGGGGCAACAGACCACCAAGACTACAGTCTCAGGGTATGCAGAGATCTAAGCAATGGAGTGCTCCTACCTCTAAACCCAGGAGTGGCAAGCCACCCCCTTATGGAAAAAGTTCACAATGACTTGTCTGTTGTTCTTCCCAGCCATGCCCAAGTACTTGCACCCCTAGGAGGAAAACTTGCCCTGCATGCTAAAAAATGGGATGTCTATATTACACAGGACCAATGGGTCCTAAGCATTGTATCCCAGGGATACAGATTCTACTTCCACTCACTGCCAACCCCAAGTGGATTGCCAGACCTTCCTCCAAACCAGTAGGCAAAGGCTCAAAAGCAAGTACTTTCTCTTCTCAGTATCAGGGTTATTCAACCTGTTACAATAGAGCAAAGGGGACAAGGTTTCTATTCTAGACTGTTCCTGGTACCCAGAAAAGAGAGGTCATGGCACCCTATCTTGGATCTGTCCATTCTCTCCACCTCCCTGGTGGTCCCAAAATTCAAAAGGCTTACACTACAACAGCTGCTTCCCTTGCTAGCCAGGGACTCCTGGCTAGTCACCCTGGCGTTAAAAGAAGCTTATCTGCACATCCCCACAAGGGAGTCTTGCAGGAAATATCCACGTTTCAGGGCAGGATCTATGCACCTTCAGTAGTCTGTGCTTCCCTTTGGCTTATCGACTGCGCCCAGGGTATTCACAAAGTGCCTGGCTTCAGCCATTCCATACAGCAGGCAGAGAAATATTCAAATTTACCCATACTTGGAACGATGGCCTGATTCAGGTGAATCGTCAGGAATTGCTACTTCAGCACCTGGAATTAGTAAAGAAACTTAACTTCTCTGGGGTACATCAACGAAAGAAATTACATCTGGTGCCCAGCCAAAAGATTGTGTTCCTGGAGCAAGCTTGCGCACAACTTTCCAGATGGCATTCCTCAAAAGCAGGTTCATTTGACAGATTACTTCAAACTAATGGCCTCCAAGACCCAGCTATCTGCAAGCCCTAGGGTTCATGGCCTCATGCATTCTACTAATTCCATATGCAAGACTGCATATGAGGAAACTTCAATGGTACTTAAGTCTCTGGTGTCAAACTCTCTCAGGACTTGGAAGCACAGATTCCTATCATTCTTTGTGTAAGGGCAGAGTTCCTTTGGTGGGCAGAGGCTTGCAACCAGAAGGGATTTCCTTTCCCTCAACCCTTCGCCACCCAAACCCTGTCAACAGTGCATCAGACTATGCATGGGGGGCTCACGTGGCAGGCAAATGCATTCAAGCCAAATGGAGCTCAGGAGAAATTCACCTGCATATCAGTCGAAAAAGAAATGTTAGCTGTACAGAATGCTCTGACAGCCTTCAAATACCTTTTTCTTCCAGGACAACTCTTGATAAAGACAGACAATACCACAGTTATGTGGTACATAAACAAGCAGGGGGGAACTCATTCCTACTCACTCGGCAGGTTAACCATGGCCCTGTGGAACATAGCCTTGAGCAACCAAGTGCACCTGCAAGCTCAGTTCCTGCCAGGCAAACAAAATACAGTGGTAGATGACTTAAGCCGAAAGCTACTGGACCCGCAGGAGTGGAAACTGGAACCAAACTCTTTCAAACTTCAAATCAACAGGTGGGGGACAACAGAGTGGACCTCTTTGCCTACCCCCAAAACCATCAATTGAGCAATCTTTGCACCAGAAATCCCCACAACTAAGCATGGCGAGTGGATGCCCTATCCTAAGGTCAAGCAGGTCAGACCAAGGACTATCCTTATTGCACCAGACTGGCCAAGCCAGCTCTGGTACCCACTCCTACACAGTCTGACAGCAGTGCCACCCTGGAGCCTACATCAGACCCCCTTCCTGCTGTCCCAGCAGGAGGGACAGATTTTGCATCCTCAGCTGCAAACACTGAACCTTGCAACCTGACTTCTTCCCTGAACACAACGCCAGCAACCCTCAGCTAACAGGTGCTGGATGTCATTTTTGAGGACAGAAGGCCTAGTATTAGGAAATACTATTCAGAAAAGTGGAAAATATATGTTCTTGAAGCTGGTCTCTAGGAAAGGGCACAACCGGGCCCTCCTTCCTTCAAATTCTAGATTACCTAGCAGAGCTGCTCCACAAAGGCCTTTCCTTCGCATCAGTTAAGATTCAATTCTCTGCCATCTCAGCTCATTCAATACGGAGCCCACCCCTTTTTTCTCACCCTCTGATCAAACAGTTCCTGAGAGGAGCTAACAATCTAAGACCCCCGAGGAGAGCACGCCCCCACCCCCTTTGAACCTGCTGCTAAAGCAGAGTTACAATTCCTCTTTTGGAAAACAGCCTTATTTCTAGCCATCACTTCAGCAAGAAGAGTGTCTGAGCTAGAGGCACTAATGGCTGTGGAACCCTTCATTATTTTTCCAGGCTGACAGGGTCTCCATCAGGACTAACCCATCATTTATGCCCAAGGTGGCATCAAGTGTGGCCTTAAACAAATCCATCCATTTGCCAACCCTTTTACCTGACCCTCAGAATAAAGGGAGGAGGATCCTGCACTCCTTGGACATGCACAGACAGCTCAGGTTCTACCTTGACAGGACTAAGCCTTTCAGAAAATCTGACCAGCTGCTAGTCAGCTTTCCTACAGGGGCAGAGGGCAAGCAAACCATTTCCAAATGGATAACCCACTGCATCCATTTCTGCTACTAACACCATGGAAAAATCTACTCCACAGGGTGTCAGAACTCATTCCACTAGGGCTACCTTAACTTCTACAGCATTTCTCAGGGGAGTCCCTACCAGGGGCATCCTTGAAGCTGCAACCTGGAGTTATGTACACACCTTCACCAAGCATTGCCACTTACCTGTCCTTTCTAATTCCAGAACTGGATTTGCCACAGCAGTCTTACAAGGCCTGCTAGTCAGCCCTAATACGTTTTGACTGCCTCCACCCTTACTCAGCTTTGGGAATCAACCCAAGTGTGATGACTGCAGCAGTCAAACATGAAGAACATGATACAGTTGTGTACACCATAAATGTAGATGTTAGTGTGTTCACTGTTGCATTCCTGGTTACCCTCTCTCCAGCTGCCTGACTTTTCTAGACTTTCTACCTATCCTCTTTTTGGCCATATATTATGGTCATGGTATTTACTGTGTACTGAAGGTGTTCCACACCATGTAACTGATGTAATGACATCGGCTGCATGTTTTATACCCCTGATGTCATGGAAGAGGCGACTGCATCTGACGCAGAAATCCCAAGACTCTGGTATTTGGGCCGACTGAGGGCTACCTGCAGGCATATAATCTAAGTGTGATGACTGCAACAGTGAATATACTCAAACATCTACATTTATGGTAAGTGTACACAACTGTACTTTCTTACTCATGGCTAAATCTTTATGCAAAGATGTCTAATACTTGTAGCTAAAAGTTCGGTACTGCATCTGGGTCTGAGGTTTCCAGTTAAGTGCTTTTTTTTAACTTTGTTTTAATCTCTCTAGCTGTTACTTCATCCCATTTTATATCCTGTGCATTTGAACAACAACTTTACTTCTGTCCATGTAGCATCTTTATGTTCCACATGATCTGTGTAGATGTTTCTCCAAAATGTATGTATGTGTGTGTATTTGTTTGGTGGTGGTTCAGTTCCTTTTGCCTTGTTTCCTATTTCTCTATAAAACCTTTTTTGGGTCATCAATAAATTGCTTATTTTGTACTTTTTCTTTGTTTATCTACATATCAAGTTTTTCTACCTGTGCTAATATTTAGTTTATTTTCAGTAGTGCACAGTAAATCCTGATCTGTTTATAATATTGCATGTTGCTTTTATCACATGCATGAGTGTTTTTCTATTCCTTCTTCTATACTCTTTGTGGCACTTGTCTTAATTGCTTTATAGTTTTCTTTGTCCGATACTTCCATGATGGCATTAGATTTCTCTCCTTCCTTTCTCTTACTACTGTGTTTTTGTGGCAAATCATTACTGTGCAGCTAAATTAATAACAGATGTATCCTATTTGCTTCTGTTATATTGCATGAATGTCTGTGGACAGTCCTAATCACTGTGTTCATTTATCAAAGTTCTAACTTTTTGGCTTTCTTTCATTGATCTTAATATGTCTGTCCATCTCTTAAATCAAGCAACTCTTCTTGGATAGTTTTCTTCTAAACTGAGGGTATATTCTTTGATTTCCATCTCTTGCAGGCATTCTGTAGAAAGTTCCAGAGCATCTTCCTGTGCCACATTCTCCAATTTCATCCTGTCATCCATTGCTCTTTTATATGGAGCTCAATGGCCCATCACTCCATGGCACTGACTGAGTCAGAGTTGCCACAGTTTCCTGATCTTTCCCTTGCTATCAATTCCAACTGAACATTTGGAGCCTTCCATAGGAAATTAGTACAAAGTATCTTCATATGGCAACTGATCAGATGCTTCCCGCTCCACTGGTTTCTCCTTAATTTGGGTGTCCATTGCTCTATCCTGCTGTGATATCATCAGAGTTAAATTTTCTACACTAAATCCTTCACTTTGCAGGTAATCCATAACCTCAGTTTCTATTTCTTTAACTTTTCCTTTTATTAATCCTGTTTTCTATTTTTCGTCTTTTGTTTTCTTATTTATTTTTTGGGTTGTAAAATTTTCCATGTCCAGATGCCTTTGCCTATATTTCTCTCCACATATTTTTGGTACTGCTCTTTTTATAATGATTAGTTTTGCTTCTTTTTCCTTTGCATAAATATTGCACCATATTAAATATTTTTCTTTCCCCGTGTCTATATTTCTTCAAATGTCAACTGCTCCAGTTTCTACTTAATTTGGGGACTCTTTCAGCTTGCTACACTAAATCCTTCACTTCTAAAGTATTCCATAACTTCAGCTTCTATTTTTTTAACTTCTACTTGATTGATCTTCAGTTCTACATTCCCTCTCTGTGATCTTTTTTTATTGTGGCATTTTCCATAGCTGGATGCCTTTGCCTGTATTTGCCTTCAAAAAAGGCAGCCCCAGAGGTATTCAATTTGGCTTTCTTGTTTGCATGAATATTGCACCATATCAGATCTCTTTCCTATATCTGATCTTGCCCATGTCCATATTATTTTTTATACCTTTCAGAAAGTCTCTAGATTTTGTTTTTATTTGCGCAATTCCTCAGTCGCTTCTTTTTCCAGACGCCCCAAGGTTTCTTGGTCTTTGTAGTGTTTTTCATGGATCTGCTGTGTTAATGAGCACAAATATATATTTGAAGCTTCTGACAGTTTTTTCTTGTGAAAGTATTTTCTTCCCTCTAATTCTTTAATATTTTCATATATCCTCTGTCTGGAAATTCTGAAATAACACTACATAATTCTTTATCCTCAATAGTTCACTGTGTCTGTATGGTTCCTTTTTTTGGCCGATCATTTTTTTTTTTTTTTGTGTACTACTACTACCTTCTACAACAGGGGGGGGGGGCATCCTCCCCCTGGGCCTGTCCTAGCCCAATTGTAAGAATGTTTTTTTGAGAGTTGATCTTGATTTTAGTTTAAAAAATGGCTTTTAGTGGATTTTTTTGAAAATGTAAAACAAATATTCTGCTTTTCAGAGTGCATTTAGTTTAAACTCTTGGCAAAAGCATATAGCTTGGCATTCATTGTTATTAGAAGTCCGAAGTAAAATATTTTATCTTTTGTAAACTATGTAGTTAGGGAATTTCACAAACTACATGCATGTCAAGATGAACTCTTGCATGCAGGTGTGTTGCATTAACATGACATGCAAGACAAAAGCAAGGCCGAGGAGTTATTGTTTAGGAACAGAATGAGATATGAAAAACTGTTGGTAAACCAGCTTTAAAGGAAAGACTTCTTTTCTAAACTGCTGAGGCAGGCAGAAAAGACACTGATTGGAACTCTTTCTTCTTTCTTTTATATGGGAAACTTTGATTCTTAAGATATGATGCTGTAAGCTGAAGTATGGCTGTGTTATTTCTGTATATCTTTCATTGTTATACTAGATGTCTACTTCGTATGCAAAGAATGTCTACTTCGTATGCAGAGTAAATAAAAACAAGATGAACCATCTCCTTGTTTTTATTTGAGTAATGGTGCAGACTAATTAGTGTAGTACTTAAAGGCGAGATCAGACTAGTCAAAACAGCTTGGGGGGGGGAGGGGTGACCTGTAGATGTGCCTCTCTCAGCCATTTCTGCACAGTTCTTCTTTTGAGTTGACTCTCTCCTAAAACTTTGTCCATTGGCTGGAGGACAAACTGCAGCGTCGTACAGGGCAGTACAGTAATTTTTCTTCAGTTGAAGTATGAGGTGTGGGTCATTCTGTCGGACCCAACATCACCAGCATCTAGTGACTGATGCCAGAAAATTCTCCCACAACTGATCTTCGTGTCAAGACTGGCCACCTTGTCCTGAGCATTTGTGGTAAATATTTTCTTCTGTTTTTCTTTTAACAATGAATGCAAGCGCACACATATTTTACTGTTGATGTATCTGAATCATATGTAGATGTGTGAAATTATTTAAATACATAGTATAATCAGCATGTTAGCACCTGTAAGTCTTAACTAAATGTTGCTTTTTGCATTCCTTGTCATAAACTTATTATACAAAACCTGGAATACAACCAGGATAAAGTAATGCTTGAAGCACAGACAATGATTCCTGTTTCTGTATATCCTCTTGCAAAAGATTTATTAGAGGGTGATTTAATCAAAGTTTGTACTTTACAGTTTGATTTGCAGGGATTTAAAGATTGGATTGCTAAAACTAGAAACCAGCAAAATCTTGAACTCATGGGTCACTTTCAGATTTACTGTGATAAATTAAATGCATCTGGTAAAATGCAAGCTGACACTGCTAAATGTACAAAAGAATTTTCTCAGGTTTTTAAAAAGTCTCAGACTAAAATGACACAAACTATTATTAAACAAGGCAGTAAAGCTATTTGTATAATAAAAGGGTTAACTGTGCGTTTGCAATAAACATATGACCGACAACTGGCTGACGCACAGCATGATGTAATTGTTGCAAGGGAGGAGACTAACACATTACAAGCTCAATTAGAGAGACCGGAATCTGAGGCTGCTAGAGCAGCACATTTAGCTAATGTTAGAAAAGTGGGATGAACAGAAGGGTAGTTTTAATAACATGATTACACTTAAAGCTTGGGTTCTTAAAACTGTAGACACTATGCAGTGATGCACTTAGTGTTGCTTCTGAAATTATATTCCTCAGCGTTTCATGGTGTATATACAGCAAAAGTGGCATAAAACCACTGCACATTACAAAACGGATAAGAACAGAGACGAGGTTCATGATAAACTGACAAAGATTTAATAAACTTCTGAAACACAGTCAGAGTGAGTTCAAAAAGTTCAGACAACATATGCAAATACTTTTTCAAAAGTATATAAGACCTTTAAAGTCCGCAGAACAGAATACTGGCAACTATAATCTGGTTAGTAGATTTAAAGCAACAGCAGTTGACTATGCTAATAACAAATAATTTACGACTTAACCATTTTTGAAGGATAGAATAGTAACGGTACACAGCACCAACTTTCAGTCTTGAATAGTAATAAACGCAGTAAAGACATGACGTCACAAGACTGACATGCATGTATTTTCTTTTCATCTAAAGTGCAGCAAAAGGCAGACAGCAGACATGACGTCACAAGACTGACATGCATGTATTTTCTTTTCATCTAAAGTGCAGCAAAAGGCAGACAGCAGCTAATGTAAATCATGTGCAAGTAAATACTACACAGAGTACAAGTCAGTACATGGGCTATGGTATAATCAAATCAAAAAGCAAATGTGTAAAACCAAGTGTTACAGTCTAGGTAACAGCCAAAGGGCAAGCATACATTCAGTTTCTCACGGCATAAAGCAAATAAACAATACTGCAATAAAATGTATACTACAGGGGGAAGGGTATTTTTTTCAATTTTACACCAACTGTGTCTAAAACAAAATATGGCATTTAGCTAAAGTAATACAGGTCCTTCAAACACTGCAGGAGGCAGGGTTTAAGGTTAAATGTGAAAAGGTACAATTCATGTCATGACATGCTTTCTAGCCAGAAAAAAATTACCCTTTCTGGAATGGAGACCAAAGAAAAATACAGCTTTTTGTAATTTAAAGGCCGCATTGGTCAAGGCTACAAAACTAGTAGCTCCAAGTTTAACACGTCCTCTTGTGTTACAGGCAGCAGCTGCACCCAACACACACACTCTGTTGTGCCTTTACAGGAGTGGCCTCACTGCTCTGATGTTAAAATAAAAAAGACTTTACATTCTTCAGTAAAAACATGACACATGTTGAGAGGATCACCTGTGCATTCAGCAACTTTTCCCATTTACTGGGGTTTAAAACAAACTGAATACTTGACAGCTTTTTCCAAAGGCATTACAGTATAGACACCACATTATGCCATACAGGCTTTGTTAAATGAGACTCGTATAGGCCCTAGGGCCGATAGCCTAGTACCAAGCTACAAGCCTAGCCATAATTCATAACTGATTAATGACGTCAGTCAAGCAGTGTTTGCAAAATAGTTGTCATTATTTAGTGTCAAGCAATTTACAATAAAGGCTGAAGATGAGCATTACTTATCTAACTTCCTGAAATAGGAGTTTTTTTTCAGACAGTGCACACGCAGTTAATTTTCTGCGGCTGCATATGTCTACATGGGCAAGGAGTGTGTTTGTTGAGAATATGGGCAAATGTGTTACAGACTATTTAAAGTTTAGCTCGTAGTCGGCCCCTTGTGGGGTTACTACAGTATTTTAAAGGTAAAAGCTCATCAAAAAGGTACAAATAAGATTCGTCAGTTAAATAACTATGCAGATCAAATGGCAAAAAAGGCAGCCAGGAAAGGAATGCAATTGTATCCTACAGAACACCCTTCTGGTGTACCAGATAAAACCACTGCAGTACATGCCATACAGACATTTTCAGATCATAATTTGCAGCATGATTTGCTGCAGATCCAAACTAAGTTTGTACTGCAGAAAGAGTTTAAAAAAATGAGAGTTTAAAAAATGTACTCTTAAGTCCAAAACAATATTATGCAAAATAAAAGAGCATAATATAATATTCTACTAAGAGGCCTAGCCACAGGCATTAGTCATTTAATGCCGCTGCTATTAAAATTCTAACTAATCAGTTAAAACAGTGGGGAAAGATGTCTCTCAGATTGTGCATTTACAAGCATCTTGGAGTCCAGAGGTATGGAAAGCACACCTGCATAATATAAATTATCAGCAGCAATTTTTTTACACAAGTATGATGCTATGCAGTTACATCAGTTGAAATTTTTTATTTATTTATTTTATTTTATTTATTTTACATTTGTTGACCGGGATAGTCCGACTGGATACATGTCCATTTTCAGCGGAGTCCCGGGGAGAAAAGCTCCAACAAGGTTAATCAAGGTACATAAAGACATATCACATAGTATTCAAAGTGAGCAGATAATCACAATAGAAGGTACAAATGATAACATTACATTACATTCAGGTTAATTCACACTTAGTTGAATAAGACGGAAATTGCCTACTTGTAGGAATTACTCATGTGAAAAGTTAGTCAGGGTTTGTACATGGACAAAGCCAATGTGATTTATAGTGGATATTTAGTTCTTTTTTGAATAGCGCTAGTGATTGTAAGGACGTAAGCTTCTGGGGAAGAGAATTCCATACCTTGCCAATAATATTAGAGTAGAGTGAATCGCCACCTAGGTTATGGGACTTGCAAGTTTGTATTAAGAGTTTGTTAGATGAGCGAAGAGAGCTTAGGTTGGAGTAAGGGGTTAGGATGTTATTTAGTGCAGGGGTGTTGTCTGGATGTTTCAGGATTTTAAAGGCTTCAATGAGTTGGTATTTTAGTAGAAGATTAGGAATTGTTTTTCAGGCTGATGCAATGATGTGTTCTGTAAGGTAGGGCAGTGATGAATCTAGCAATGTGATTATAAGAAGTGGAAAGACGATTGAGGTCAGACTTGTTGAGGTTTGTAAGGATCGGGGAGGCGATAGTAGGGTGGATAGGAGGTGCGCTGGCAGTAGCTAACCTAGCTGCTGGAGTTAGGAAGGTTTTAACCTATATAAAGAACCAAGTTTTTGTTAACCATTTTAATAGTTTGGTTGATGTGGGTGTCAAACCGTAGTTTATTGTCGATAATTACTCCTAATAGTTTAGCTGGTAGTAGGAGAAATAATGGTACCATTGTTAGATTGTATGGTAAAGTGTGTGAAAGGTGTTGGGTTGGATGGGTGGAAAAGGAGAAGTTGGGTTTTTTTTGGGTTTAAGATGAGTTGCTGGTTAGTTAGCCAATTTTCAACTTTGGTAAAGCAGTGTTGGGTGGTTATTAGAAGGTTATCAAGGATAGGATTAGAACAGATGATAGTTGAGTCATCTGCATATTGAATACAGGTGGCTTCGGGGATAACTGTATGGAGGTCATTTATAAAAATTGAGAACAGAAGAGGATGACAATTTTTATAGATTGGACAAAATGTACTATGCAATCTTTGTATATAATGTTATTGATACCACTGTTGTGTCAATTTACAGTATTGCCTATAATATACCAGAAGGGTATGAATATTGGTTGCCACAATTTGAAGGTAATCTTTTAGATATGGGGGAAAAACACAAAATTGAGTATTATACACAGACTCGAAATGGATTAATTTGTGGACAGCATTCGCCTGTCTATGAACCATGCTTACTGCAGTATTCTGTTAATTTAAAATTATCTTATGTAGGATGTTTTTCACATGTTGATTTCCTTAAATGAAATCAGAGCTGTGTGTTTACTGAAACCATAAAAGTAAATACTTCCATGAATTGAAACTATGACTTAATATAGCTTCCCAATTCTGTATCTTTGGATAATTTAAAAAAAAACATAATGAATAATACTGAGATTCTCAGAGTATTTGAAAACAAAAATAAAAGTTTTCTGTATTATGAGCTATTAAGCACCATTGCAAAAGATTAATTACTTTGGCTAAAAAGACCAAAAAAGACACTGCTCACAATTGGTGGGATATCTTTACTGGTTGGTCAAAATCAGAAAAAAAAAAATGGTTAAATTGATTGATACATCCTGTATTAGTAGTGTTGGGCATTATTTGATGCATCCTGTATTAGTAGTGTTAGGCATTATAGTCATATTAACTGTCTGGAATTGCTATTTAAGTTGCCATTTGCAAAAAACTTATAAAATTCAACAAATCATGATGGTTAACCTAGATAAAAGGGAAAAGGTTTCAATTTGTGCAAAAGTAAAAAATCAACAGTCATTTTCCACCTTTTAAATTGAAAAGAGGGAATTGTGAGTTGATTCTGCTTTAGTGTAAAAAATGGCTTTCAGTGGATTTTTCTAAAAATGTAAAATATTCTGCATTTCAGTGTAGTACGGAGTGCACTTAGTTTAAACTCTTGGCAAAAGCATATATCTTGGCATTCATTGTTATTAGAAGTCAGAAGTAATTTTTTTATCTTTTAAACTATGCAGTTTTGTGAAATTCTCTAGCTATAGGCATGTCAAGATTAACTCTTGTATGCAGCTGTGTTTCGTCAACAGCACGTGCAAGATAAAAGCAACGGCCGAGGAGTTATTCTTCAGGAACATAATGTTTGAGATATGGACTGTTAGCAAACCAGACTTATTCTCTAAACTGCTGAGGCAGGCAGAAAAGACACTATAACTATAAAGATTGGGGCTTCTTCTTTTATATGGGAGACATTGATTCTTACAGATCTGATGCTGTAAGCTGAGGTACAGCTTTGCTATTTATGTACAACTTTCATTGTTATACTAGATGTCTACTTCGTATGCAGAGTAAAGGATATCGTATCAGATGAACAGTTTCATTGGTTTCATTGAGTAATGGTGCAGACTGCCTTTCAGTGTAGTAATTTTAAATTTTACAGTTTCTGTGTCTTGGATTCTACTGTCATATTTTTCTAGTACTGGCACTGGTGCATCTACCAGGATTGGGCACTTTTTATCCTGGGTCTTGTGCACCCAGCTATCTCTTTATTTTTTAACCTTCTGCCCATGATATATGCTATAGAAAACAGTGTCACCAAGACAACACTGATAGACTTTGAAAAGCTTTGTCCACTTTGTGAAGGCACTCCTTAAAACTTGGGGATGCGTTCAGTTCCAGCAATACTGCTCTCCTCTGCTTGCCAATTTCTCTCCATTCGGACCCCTCATATATTTGATTTAATGCGGGATCAGGTGTATGAAGACCATGACTAGACTGGGTCAGCTTAAGAAGAGATGCAGCAAAATTTTAAGTGAAATAAGAGCAAATGTCAAATGGTTAATTCTGAAATGCACATCTTTAGTCTAGTCTAACAGAGTTTGAAACCTGATGCAAAAAATTATGTAGAAGTTTAATGATGCTACGGCTGTAGATGAACACCATGCAGTATCTTGGTGTGGAACACCTGAGATAACTATAGGAGCATATAAAGAAAGCTACTGTGAGGACCATAAGATACCTAGTCATGTACACTTTAGCAGACTGACTTAAAAGTTCTTGCCACCCTTTTCAAGCACTCCGTAGTAATCGCCTCCCAAATCAAGCAGTGCTATACATAACTCTGGGGTAAGTTTCTATACCCTTCTAGTCAAGGTACTACTTAAAGGTAACTAAAGTAGTTCTTTTTAAGTGTTGGTAACTGATCCTGTAGGCTAGGAATACATTGAGTTAAAGGCTAGGAATACATTGAGATAGTCTTCTGCAAGTTTTTTTTTTTTTTTTTTTGGTGTAGATTTAAGTCCTTAGGTGTTTTTAGAGCCTAGGACTGTGTCTTTTATGACTCTACTGTGAGGTGACCTGTCTTCTCAATCTGTAGGCCACTGAGTATAGTCTGTCCAGGTAGTTGAAGTATTCAAGATGTTTAATTTTCTTAGTTGGAAATCTTTTGGGAACTTTATAGTTGAACAACTTGCTCGGATTTATACACACCATAGAGGGCATTTTATACAGTGATGGTCTGATGAGGGAAGAGTACAGTGGTAGAATGACTGACTTGGATCATGCAGATATTCCCTTAGAAATTACCTGGGCCAAATAGATGGATTTCCCTGATTGTGATGGAAACCCAGTTGAG
Organism: Protopterus annectens; assembly: GCF_019279795.1. Classification (NCBI taxonomy): domain Eukaryota; kingdom Metazoa; phylum Chordata; order Ceratodontiformes; family Protopteridae; genus Protopterus; species Protopterus annectens. The sequence goes on from NC_056735.1 coordinate 219,497,654, forward strand.
TGACTGGTATTTATGCCCATAAGTACCTAGGGTTCCCCTTCACAATCTCTAATTACTGAATGCTCGAAATTCAGTAACTCGAGACTGTAAAGCCGAAAACGTATAAGCGCAAATTCAAATATCTCATTCGCGCTTATGCATGTCAGCTATGGGATGGGAAGTGTATGAGTTGAGATGTTTTACGGAAGTGAAGGTAAGTGAGTGTATGTTTTGTAAGTTGTGTCTGTGGGTTAGGGTAGGGAGGTGGGAGTAGGAGTGCGAGTGTTCGATGTGTCTGCATTTGTGTGTGCGAGGCAGTTTAAAATGTCTGTGTGGTGTTTTTTTATTTTGTGTATTAGTGCGATCTCTGATTTAGAATATATAAGTAGGGGGGTGGGGGGTGCAGGTGGGCTTTCCCCCCTGCGTGCATGTAGTGTAGGGCTTGAAGTTTGTGATGTGGGTTGTGTGGTGTGCGTGTTGTGTGGGTATGTGTTCTGTATGTTCGGGGTTTTTGTTTTCATGCTTGTGAGTTTCAGGATTTTTTTAGTTCGACTTTACAGTTTTGAGTTACTGAATTTTTGAGCATTCAGTAATTCGAGATTGTGAAGGGGAACCATACCTAGGTGTCTTATGATGTATCTGTCTTAAGAGGAGTGCCCTTTATGACGCATGAGGTGGGACCAACCTTTCTCCAAATGTTATGTCTCTAAGAAAACCATTAGCTATTTCAAGATCTAGCCTGTGAAAGGATCTGTAAACCATAAAATCCATAATTTGTTCAAAAAGATCAATAATAAGCAACTAGTGTCAGTAGCTGAACATGCAATACACTTGCCTTTAGAAGATAAGAAAACTGTGTGTCCTGTTGCCTCACCAGCTGCTTGGATTAATCTTCATTGGGGAGGGGATGCTGTATTCCTACATATTGATCTTCAGATGAGACATTAAACTGAGGTCCATCTGCCTGAGTTAACTCAAGTAGATGTAAAAGATCCCATAGTAAGTAATGAAAAAGTAGAATTTCTCTGCCTGACCAGCTTCCCCTTGTCCGTATAAATGCCATCACGTTTCTTCTGAAAAGAGGCCACTGCCTTAGTGAGATTAACCTAGTCAACAAGGAGTAAATAAGATGGCTGTGCTTCAGCAAAACTGGTATAGCGAGTTGTAGCTGGGAGAATAGAGCTACGAACTGGAAAAGGTAGAAATGTTCAAAAAACAGTACAGATGAAACAGTATTAAAATATGTGACTCTGTAGATTTGAACATAATCTAGTCATAACCTTTTTGTATGTTTGAGACATGGATGCCAAGAAAATGTTCCAAAAGTGAAGCTTGAGAGGTGACTCCCAACACATGCTAAGGTTATGATAGGAGTCCTGATCGTAATTCGATGCACATGGAGCTTTATCTGCCCCATGAACTACCAGTTAAGGAAGACTTTGAAAGCCAGTAAAGCACTTAGCACTGTGAAACAACACAGCAGCATGCCTGCTAATTTTGCTTAATTCATTGCTTCCTACAAGAGTATAGTCATCAGAAAAGCCAACTTTTATGTATCCTGTAAGAGTACTTTATTTTTACAAGAGACTTCTTTTACTCCCAAAGTGAGTATGCTCTTTAGTGTTTTCAGAAGTCTATTTTTTCATCTGGTACAAATGCATACCTAAAGCTAAGTTGTCAAGGTGGCATCTAAAATATTACATTATTTCTAAGCATGCTTAATGTGGCGATCAGCTTGGGATATGCAGAGATGGAGTTGAGCAGATCTATGCAAGTGGTTAGTAAGTAAATAGACTAAACATGGTGAGTAATGGGAAGGCAAAGTAGTTATGCCTGTTAACTATATTTTCCTAACTGCATTAATTTCACAAAAGCTATGAATTTCATGATGTGAACAAATGATGCCATCTTTAACAGCATTATTGAATTGTCACTTAAGACTGACATTTTTATCTGAAAGAAAGCAAAGCATATTAGCATTCCCAGTTGCAAACATTGTACATCACATAGTCTTTTGTATATTTATTAATTAAGCATTACATAAATTTATAATGATTGCCTTCCCTTAAATCTCACGCCTCCTCCAAAACATTCTGCATGTATTCCCATAATTACCACTTTTTTCTGTCATTTGCTGCTACCTTATTCTAAAGATTCCACTTCTAGCTCTATTTTACAATATTCAGTACTTTAAATGCAGTTGGTTTACAGTTTTCCATTTTCTAGTAATTTATTTGACAAGCACCAGATTTAAACTTAAGGCCTATTCAGAACCTGTATCCCAGCTGAAAAAAAATGTCCTTAGTTACACCCATTTGCTCACCCAGTATTTCTGACACAGTACTCTGTAGCATTGCTATTTGTACTCTGCATTTCTTAATATAATTCAATACTATTTCCTTTTTGTCTGTATCTCTGAAGCAATTCCTGTCCCAGAATGTTTAGTGTAGCCATTATGATGGTTATTTCCACCTACTGTATATGACAACTTTTTTAAATGTCTATTTCCAGCTTTCATGTTACATACACCCACTGTTTGGCAAGTTGATCTTTTTTATATAATTGTTTGTTGTCATTTTCTCCATTTGAACATGTGTCGCATTACAAGACTTTTTCTTTTAATGAAAGCCCTCAACAAATGAAATATACCCCTATAATGTATAACTTAAACACAAAGCTATGTACAGCAAGTTAAGTGCTCTTATTGCATACCGTTTCTCTCTGTGGAAACCAAAGAATAAAATATACATCTGCCTTCTGCTACAGATTTCTCAAACTGAACATTCATTTGCTAAAAACTTTTCATTACTTTGTGTTCTATTTCCTTACTTGCACAAAAAACTTACTGGATTAAGACAAAATCTTTAAGCAAGACATTCACTAGTGCAAAAAAAAAAGTAAAAAAAATAACTTTTTATATTCTGTGTACTTTTAAGCACCATCCCCTACCCCAGCAACCTAAGATTACAGCATATTGAGTTGCACGTTTGTTCAGCTTTTTTTTTGCATTGTAATGCCTACATTTCTTAAGTACCTTTTTTCCTTCTCTTAGTTTTAAATATCTTTGTAGCATAAAGCAATAGCTGAAAATGCTTTATTAGATAACGTGCAATTTCTATGTTTAAATGTTTATACTAATACTGTTGAGAACAAAAATTTGTTTTACTTGTTTTTTTCCCTTGCCTTTTAGTATTTTAACAAACGTTAGTCACATGAAGTTATACGTATGCTTTTCAGTCCCTGCAAGTTTAACATCAACAAAAGTAAATTATTTCCCCTCTTCTTGCAAAGCCATATTTCACATATAGGAACGATGGCTTATCTCACATTTATTCATGAATGTCAGTGTTGCTCATCTTCCAGTCCATCTCAAACTGAGACTCTGGTTCAAGCCCAAGGAACTCTAGATGTTCTTCGTGTTTCACTGTTGCAGTCATTACATTTGGGTTATCTGCTTGCAGGTAGCCCTCAGTCAGCCTGATTAACAAAGTCTTTGGTCCTGCGTCAGTTGCTGTCTCTTCTTCCATGATGTCTGGTCGTCAGGGTTATAAACCATGCAGCAGACGCCATTACATCAGTCTTTCTTGCCCTGTGGTGCCTGAAGCAGAAGCAGTTCGCAAGTGCCGGTTGGCCGACTCCTGAAATTTTTGTTTTCAAGTTTCAGAACCAGAGTCTTAAACTAAAAGCCAAGTACCCCATTGGGGAAACTTTTTTTGCTCCTGTCCGATGTCGGTAAAAGTTAATTGCATTACATGTGGAAAGCAAATACCTGTATAAAGATTTTCATTCGTACTGTGTTCCTTGCCTAGGCTCTGACTACAATGTTCCTTGCTGTCGGTTTTGCGCTTTATTTAATCAGCGCACTGTCCATCGTCTGTACATTTTCACCTCTAAATATTTTGGTTCTCTGTTTAATTATCCAGAAATGTCGTCAGTTAGCTATCCGACTACCGAGATTCTGAAAAAACGCAAAGATAAAGACAGAGACAGGCAGCCGAGGCCGGTACTCGGTGAGGTGCTTTTGCAGCCCCTGATACCTGCTACTTCTGATTCGCAGGCCTTTACTGAGCTCCATTCGGAGTCCGGTATGCCGCGAGATGCTTCAACTATGGAACCGGTGGATGTCTCTACCTTAGATGGGTCCGGAGCCGCTGTGCAGGCACCGGCTTCTGAGGGTGTGTTCAGGCCTACGGACTTGCATATTAAACAGTTTCGTTCTTCTTTAGGCCTAAATCTCGAACCATGCCTCAAAAACTGATGCCCAGGCCACATGCTCAGGCCTCTATACCCAAAAAACAAATAAGAATGGCTGAAGATCTAATAATGCTAATCAGGGGTAGCCAACCCCCTCCCCCCTTTCTAAGAGGCCTTGGACTGAAGTGGTTTATGAATCTTCTGACCAGGATTCTGTTTTTTTCTAATTCGTTTGATGTTGATTTGCCCTTATCTACTTATGAGGATTCTGATGCAGAGGACTCCATTCCCTCTGCTTCCCCCCCAGAGGATTTTTCTTTTGGGGAAACCTTACTCTAAGGGAGAATTTCCACTGGGAAAGCCAGGTTTTTTGTCTGATTCAAAAAAAGAGGCTTAAGGATTTCTTACTCCCACCTCAGCATAGGCCTTTAGCTATTCCTCCTGTACTAGACATGGTTGATGATGCTTTTTCGGAATCTTGTTTGGCCCCTAATTCCTTGCCTCCTGTTCCCAGAAAGCCAGACAGATACTCTAGGGTCCCTGAGTCACACAAGTTCCTTTTTAAAAATCCTATTGTGGATTCAGAGACTACTTCAGAGGGGCCCAAGGGCATTAAGGCTTCTACTGCTAAAAATCCTACCCCTTCTGATAGAGACTGCAGGGCGCTGGATAGATGGAGTAAGAAGACTTACACCTATGCAACCTTGGCCATTAGGGTTTTAAACTGACAGTTTCATATGTTAATGTATCAGCAACATGTTATTGGATTGCTTAAAAAGAAAATGATGTTGATTCCTGACTCTGTGGAAAATAAAGAATTACAGGATTTAATGCATTCTGCTGAACAAGTTGGAAAACATACTTTGCAATGTGGTTTTGATTCATTAGAGGCCTCTTGCAGGGCCGCTGTTACTGGGTCTGTGCTCAGAAGGCATGCTTGGCTTAAGGAACAATATTTGCTTGATCATGTTAAAGCTAAATTGTTGGATGCTCCCTTAAATCAGGACTGCCTGTTTGGCAACAAGGCTGAGGAAGTTCTTAAAAAGATGGAAGATGAAGCTAAATCTATGCAAACTGTTAAAGATTTCTTACAATTTCAGCCTCCTAGATTTAGTAGGCACTGGCCCTCTAAGAATTGGTCCTTTCCAGTCCCTTCCAGGTCTTCTCGAGCCAAACCCAGATGTGGAAAATACCATAGGTTTCAGTCCCAGGGGATACACAGGACTAAGCAGTGGGGGGACATCCACTTCAGGTCTGGGAGTAATAAGACCCCCCCCATGGTAAACTGTGTCAGTGACTTCCTTTTAAAATTTCCAAGTACTTATCAACTGACTGCCCCTTTGGGGGGAAAGATTGCTCTTCATGCAAACAACTGGGAACTCATTACCCAGGACAAATGGGTTTTAAATAGTGTCCCAGGGATACAGATTTCACTTCCACACGTTGCCAACACCAAGCGGGTGGCCAGACCTACCCCCAAATCATTGGGCAGAGGCCCAAAAACAAGTAATGTCTCAAGCATGGGATGGCAATTCAACTGGTACCAGAAGATGAAAAGGGGCAAGGTTTCTACTCAAGAGTTTTTCCTGGTACCCAGAAAAGACGATTCCTGACATCCTATCCTGGACCTGTGTACTCTAAACACCTTTTTGGAGATTCCAAAATTCAAGATTCCTATGCTAGGCAAGGATGCCTGGTTGGCAACACTAGATTTAAAAAAAAAGCATACCTGCACATCCCAATCGGGGAACCTTTCAGAAGATACTTACGCTTCAAAGCAGGCTACACACTTTCTGCACTGCCCTTTAGCTTATCTACTGCACCCAGGGTATTCACAAAGTGCCTAGCTCCAGTTATTGCATTTTGCAGGCAAAGAAATATTAGTACACCCATACCTGGACAATTGCCTTATTCAGGCAGAAAGCCAGGACATACTTTTTAATCATCTGGCCTTTGTACAAAGGGTTCTGACTTGTCTCAGGTACAACATAAACGAAAATAAATCACACCTGGTACCCTGTCAAGAAATTATATTCCTGGGAGCAAGCTTGAATACAACTTCCCAGATGGCCTACCTCATGCCACAGAAACAAATTCATTTGACAACCTACTTCAAACAAGTGGCCACAAAAACCCTGCTATCTGCAAGACAAAAATACTGCAAGCCTTTGGGTTCATAGCCTCCTGCATTCTTCTAATTCCATATGCAAGACTGCATATGAGGAAACTACAATGGTATCTAAAAAGCCTATGGTCAACATTCTCAGGATCTAGAAGCAATGATTCCTATCATACCTTGCCTATGCCTAGAGTTCCTTCCTGCCACCTAAACCCTAACAGATGCATCAGACTATGCATGGAGGGGGGTTCACCTGGCAGGGAGTGCATTCAGGGCAAATGGAACCAAAGTCAAGTGCACCTGCATATCAATCAAAAAGGAAATGTTAGCTGTACAGAATGCTCCGACAGCCTTCAAGGACCACATTCTTCTAGGACAACTAATGGTAAAGACGGACAACACCACTGTTATGTGGTACATAAACAAGCAGGGGGGGGACACATTCTTACCCCCACTGCAGACTAGCCATGGCATTGTGGAACACAGCCTTGAGCTACCAAGTGCACCTACAAGCTCAATTCCTGCCAGGAAAATTAAATACACTGGCAGACGGACTAAGCAGAAACCTCATGGACCCACACGAGTGGAAATTGGAACCAAGGATTTTCAACATGTTGACGAGCAAATGGGGGAGCCCAGTTAATAGACCTGTTTGCCTCTCCCTAGAACTATCAATTGGACAAGTTTTTCACAAGGATTCCCCACAATCAAGCCTGGAAAGTGGATGCTATGTCCTTCAGCTGGAAAAACCTATCCGTCTATGCCTTCCCCCCTCTTCCTCTGCTCTCCAAAGTACTACTAAAAATCAAACCGGACAAACCAAGTATTATTTTGATTGCTCCAGACTGACCACACCAGCACTGGTACACCCCCTCCTGCGCAGTGTCACAGTTTTCCCCATGACACCTGCCTCCGACTCCTTCCCTGTTGTCTCAGCAGGAGAACCAAATTCTGCACTGAACCTTGCAGCCTGGCTAATTACATAATCTCTCCTTTACCATCCCTCAGTAAACCTGTGATGGATATCATTTTTGAGGCAAGGAAGCCTAGCACTAGAAAATCCTTTGCTGAAAAATGGAAAAGATTTTATGCTTGGAACCACTCTCAAGGGGTAAGCACAGCAGCACCCAATTTACCTCAGATTTTACAATACTTAACTGAGATGCTTCACAAGGGCCTGTCTTTTTTTTCCTCCATTAAAATCCATGCCTCAGCCAGTTCAGCTCATAACACAGAACCCCCCTCTTCTCTCATCCACTGCTCAAGCAGTTCCTCAGAGGGGCCAAAAATTTGAGACCACCCAGGAGAGACCTCCAACCCCAACCTGGGACCTTAACTTTGTTTTGGAGAAACTCACTCTCTCCTCTCGTGCCAGCTGCTACTGCAGACTTAAAATTTCTTTCTTGGAAAACAGCTTTCCTTTTAGCAACCACTTCAGCTAGAAGGGTATCTGAATTGCAGGCCCATATGGCTGTGGAGCCTTTCGTCATCTTTCATGCGGACAGGGTGTCCCTCAGAACCAATCCATCCTTCATGCCCAAGGTGGTATCCAGTGTGGCTCTTAATCAGTCCATTCATTTGCCAACCTTTTTTCCCAATCCACAGAACAAAGGGGAATGGATACTGGATTCCTTAGATGTGCACAGACAACTCGGATTCTACTTGGACAGGACTAAACCTCAAAGGAAATCTGAACTGCTGGTAGCATTTGATGCAGGGGAACTGCTGGTAGCATTTGATGCAGGGGCAGAGGGGAAGGCTATTTCAAAGTAAACCATTTCTAAATGGATAGGCCATTGCATTCATTTCTGCTATAAGCACCATGGAAAACCTATCCCCCAGGAGATCAGACCTCACTCCACCAGGGCTGCATCTACATCTACAGCCTTTCCCAGAGGCATCCCTACCAGGGACATCCTAGAAGCTGCTACCTGGAGTTCTGTACATACTTTCACCAAGCATTATCATTTGCCAATTTTCTCTAAATCCAGAGCTGGCTTTGCCACTGCAGTCTTGCAGGGCCTTATAGCTGGTCCTAATGCTATTTAAATTCCTCCTCCCAACCATAGCTTTGGGAATCTACCCAAGTGTAATGACTGCAACAGTGAATACACTCATTTTTGGTAAGTGTACACAACTGTACTATTCTAGTCAACTACTGTGCTTTTTCTGTGTCTCAGCCATTTTCCTTGGGAACATTGGAAAAGTTTTCATTGGCAAAGTCTCACTCTCTGCTTTCTCAAAAGAATGAAAAGCAGATGATGGCTCACTGTTTGTTGGACAAACTTCCTCTAGCCTGTTCTGCATTAAAAATGGCTTTAATCCTCTAGGAAAAAATATTCTAAAGACAACTCAATACAACAGCTTGAATCACACACCTGCCTCTCGATGTCCCCAGATTGATGGGATAAAATTGGTTCTCTTCTGCCCTTTTTTTTTCCCATAAACACACTGCAGTCTCTTTTTTTAATATTTTGTCCTGCCACAGTTTTGTCAGGATCAACTCTCTCCCTCTATTTTTAAAATAAAATAAAAAGTTAACTAAAGAACATCATAAGCTACTGGCTCTCCTTTTTACTTCACTGCTAATAGAAATGTCATTCAAACCGGGAAAGGTGTTGGCCTCCAGCTTTAGATGCCAGCGTTTTTCCAGGTGGAGCAAATGATTCTATCAGTCACCTGCTTAATAATTTTTATTTTTTTTATTTTATTTGTTGTTTCAGGTGTGAAGTGTGCATTTATTTAATGTTTATGGCATTTATTTTTGATTTTCTGCTTTGCACTGTCTGCAGAAGTTGGTTAATACCAAGAGGCATGCCTTCCTTGTTGAATGTTCTTAAATGGCCTTGTGTGAGTTGCATTCACAGATGTTCACGCCATATCCCCGCGATGGTCCGGCTTGCAGAAGCAGTTTTATGGTAGCAGGCTTACGCTCTGAAAGTTTCTCAGTCAGAGTTCAGACAGAAATCAAAGTTGTTTGCTGGGTACTGGGAAGAATTTTTTGGTTTTTCTGCCTCAGTATTTAACCGGATGTCAGAAAAGTGAATAACTGTATTTTGGATTTTGATTTGATGATTACTATGATTAGGTTCTATGCCCTCCCTGAAGAGGCCTAGGTGGAACCTGACCTTTGAGAGTTTTGAGCAATGTGCAGGAGTATCTTATTCTGATTCTGATGTGGATGATTCTACTCCTTCAGCTTCGCAGCCCGGATTTTTTTCATTTTCAACTCTTCTGCATCTCCATGAGGGAGCATTTTAATGGGAAGGTCAAGATTTCTCTGATTCCAGGAAGAGGCTTAGGGATTTGTTTTTTTACCCCAGCATAGGCCTTTAGCTATACCTCTGTTCTGAAATGTGGTAGAAGATGTTTTGCACCCCAGTTAAATTAGGTACCATAGGGTGCCTGAGGTCATAAGTATCTTTCTTTAAGAGTCCCAGGGCAGTGAACGTCGGGTCTCAGGGGCCTAAAGGTGTGAAGGCTTCTGTGCCTAAAAATCCTGTTCCTCCTGATAAAGAGGCAAGGCTTTGGGGAAGATGGGGAAAGAAAGTGTATACTCTTTCCACTTTAGCCATGAGGGCGCTTTGGAATTGTCAGTTTCACATGTTAAAATATCAGAATTCATCTCCTCCTTCACAATTGAAGTCTGCCGTGGCTGCCTTGCTGGTAAAGATGGTAAGTGTGAGTTGCAGGAGTTCCAGTGTTCAACAAAGGGTTCCTGCAGTTGCAGGTGGTTTTGATGCTGTGCCATGCAGGCCAGGTGGCTGGGTGGCTGCCACTGGTTCTCTTCACTTCGTAAGTTCTGCTGAGATCATCAGAATTTAGCTGAGCATGTTAAGACAATTTTTTGATGCTCCTTTACAGTCTGATGTGTTGTTTGAAAGAAAAGGACAAGGCTAAGGCTAGGCAAACTGTTAAGGATTTTTGTTTTTCCAAAGCCAAAGTTTAGTAGAATACTAAGGGGCCTACTAAGGGATAATCATAGCATATCCCGCTAGGGGTAGGTCTAGTAGGCGGGGTAGTAGGGAAGGTACTTTTTTTAGGCTTAGGAACAGGGAGGGAGTCCTGGCTCAGACTTCTGGTGAGGGCAGGGTCAGTCCTTTTTATCTATCCCAAACACTTATCTGGACATTCCAAGTCAAAATGTTGACGCTACAACAGCTTTTTACCTCTGCTGGGCAAGATCACTGGATGGTAACTTTAGATCTCAGTATTACTGGCTCAGCAGATAGCTTACTAGCAGGAAAAAGGCTAAAAAAATTCTAATCTACTTTGGACGACTGCCACTCTACTCAACTGAAGGAAGAGACCTTTCTGCAAAAAGGGATTTGAATTAGCACAGTGTGATAAGATGCCTAGTATTCCATGACGAAAATAAAGTCCAGTCTATAAAGTCTCATCAGACAACCTTTTGGGTGTGAGACTGAATACAGCAGCCCAGATGGCCTTTTAACCCGGACAAACAAAGAATCTTTCCAGTTACTTCCATCACCTATCTTCTCCTTCCTCTGGGACTGCAAGGGACAGTCTGAAGCCAAGCTCAGTTCTCAGGCATCAGGGTCTTGGTGTGCTTCATGCGCTTCCTAATGCCAAACTGCATATCTCATGCAATGGTATCTCAAAATTGACAGCACACATGGACACTGGACTTGGTCATTCAAATAATAACAAATAATACCTTTCATTTCAAGGAATTTTGTGGAATGTCACCTCCAAACAAGGGAGGATTCTCAGACCCGGCTTAGGTCAGCCAGAAATCCACAGATGTGATGCCAGATTGCTTTGGGATTGAGCTTCAATTAAAATGGAAAGTGGAGACAAGATACAAGACCAGGACCGCCACTACTCATCTATCAAACATGAAAGAGATGTTAGCAGTCCAGTTTGCATTAATGGCTTTCAAGAGTTACTTTTCCAGGGCAGGTGTTGATTCTAACAGACAACACAACTGGGTTTCATCATCACACTTCTTCAGTTGAAAATCTTCTTTCTAGTTGAAAAATCTTCTGCCTTGCCCCTTTTCTCCCTTCTCTCTCCCAAAGACAAAGGTCAGACAAAGACAAGAGCTCTTGATTTTTTTATCTTTACCAGCGGCAATTTCGCAACACTGGTATACCATTATGATACTGAGGAAGTTCATCCATGGCAGCCTTTGATTCTCACACCTGTTGTCTCAGAGGGAATGTCACCTGCTCAATGTCAAGCTCCACTCTCTCTCATCTAACAACAGCCTGGCATATTAGTTTTGAAACACAGCAGGTCTCAACTTCCTCAACAAGTTTTAAATGTGGATTTATAAGCCAGAAGACCTAGTACAAGGAAGGTGTATGCAGAAAATGAAGAGATTTTTTTTTTGAGTGGCAAAAACAATTTGAGATTTCTGAGCCTAATTTGAGTGTGGCTCTTCAATATCTTACTGAGTTGTTGGACAAAGGTTTGTCTTCTCTCCATTAAGATTCATGCTGCAGCAATTTCAGCTCACACTATGATTGTGATCCACCATTGTTTTCATTCTCCTTTGTTCAAGCAATTTAGAGGGGCAAAGAGAATATAAGACCTGAGATAGAGCTCCTACTCCTGCTTGGGATCTCAATTTGTGTTTGGAGAAACTTACTCTACAACCTTGAGCTCAAGTGCTGCTGCTGTTGAAATACTTGTCATGTGGAAGACTGTTTTGTTGGGCATTACTTCTGCAAGAAGGCAGATCCCCAAAAAAAAAGGGGGAAAAGATTTTAGATGTACACAGGCACATGCATTATTATTTAAGCAGGAGCAGGATTTTTAGGGCAGGTCTCAGCAGTTGTTGTTTCTTTTGCTTTTTGAGTTCAAGAGGGCAAGCTGTGTCAAAACAAACTATTTCTAGGTGGATTGGGTTTTGTATGCATTTTGTTATTCCCATCATGGCAGGAGATTCCAGCTGCTGGATTTAGCTCATTCCCACTAGGGCTACTGCCACTTCAACAGCATTTCTAAGGTTCTGATGATGTCTCTGCATTTAAGGTGAAGGTGCTAAACTGGATGTTTTTTAACTTTATTTTTTACAGTAAACCCATCATGTGACATGTATTGAGGCTCATGGCTGACTAATTGGTTGCTATGCTTTATAGATTAATATTTTAAAATATTGTGTAATTCTCTACAGCATCACAAAATAGACTTACTCCATTGTACATCATTGGGAAACTTTCATACAGGTGAACAATTCTCGCACAGGTATCTCGGATCTATGTTTTACAGTTCCATAAATGTAACCCTTTGACCATGACTAGAAATTTTGACAAATTTTCATAAATCTGCAATTTAGTCAGCATTTTATTATACATAATTTGAGTCTGACCACATGGGGTATGGCATCTTGAGGTAATTCTGATTTAGTCTGCCTCTAAGTATCCCACAATGCAGTGCTTGTCTGTATATATAAAAAAAAAATCACGCGGGTCTCTTCCTTCCTAAAGCACCTGTCACTACATTGATTTTTACATACATACACTGCTGTATTTCAGTCAGTTTTAAATAACATTTCATGCAGTAAACCGTGCAAACATCACAGAACAGACTTTCAAAGTGCTTTTTACTGCTGTTTCTTTTTAAAATTGCTAAAATGCAGTCTTTTATGAAGCCTGCTTTGACTCCTCTCCCATTCCCCTTCACACCTAACTTCCCTAGCTATAAAAGTGCTACGGGTAATTTGAGCCTTTACCTGCTGTGATTACAGCAGGAGTCTTGGCTCGTGTATTGTTTTCTTGTTCAAGCCTTTACTTTCTGTATAGGTAGGGGGAATTACTAGGGAGCTGTGACATCGCAAAATGGGTGGATTTTTAGGACAGTCATGGTGATGTCAGTTTGGGGAGGGAAATGGCCAGAAACCTACCTGTATTCAGTGGCCATGATGACATCTTTGAATTGGAGACAGCAGCAAGCTTTCCAGGGCAGGATACAACTTTTTTGAAAGTGAAACTACCACAGTACAGTAAGGTACTGTTCTAGTAGAGAGAAACATCGCATTTAAAATATTTTAAATAGACTATTTGTATTTATTCCTAGCAGGAACATTAAATATGGAGAAACAGGGCAGAAGTTGAGCAAGGATATAACAGTTGGCCAGCTCCCAAACCTTCTGAGCACCTTCTACATGCTCAAACCATTAGGCAGCTGGAGCTGAGCTTCCTAAAAATGGTTTGAAAGCAAATCCCTTTAGAGCTTTCCTGCCACCAAAGAGAGTACTCCTGTGCTGGCTTTTGAGGAGCGAAGGTCAGCTTGTGCTGTTTGGCAGATAAGTTCCTTTGGGGAAAACTTTCCACATAAAAATTGTTTAAGGATACTTTCCTGCTTAGAAGATCTGTATTTAATCTAGGAGTTTGTATGTTAATGGACTGCCATGAGACAACTGCACTTTTAAATGGATGTACACTTTTTCCTAATTTTTTTAAAGTAGTTATTTTTCTGCAGAGAAATTGTAATCTGATGTCAATCTTTTTATTCCCCAACAGTTGGTTTCATATCCAATCCGATTCTGCCATTATTTTAGCTCATGGCCACCAAAAAGCTCTCTAGCTCCTCTTACCCATAATGCGCCAACCTCTAATATACCTCAGATCTCAATTGCTGCTTTTTGCATTTGGACATTGTCGCCTTGAGCTCTTGAGCAATTTCAGTAAAAGTTTCTACTTTTTCTATTCCCTGTAAGATTTTTAGATGTTCTATTTAATCTTCCCTTTTACACTGTTCTGTTATATTCTTACCATAGTTGATAATTTTCCCTTCCCTCTTAGTGTGGTTGTACATACCATCACTGGTAATATTTCTCTCTATTTCTAGTTGTACTAATTAAAAACAATAAATAAATCTTTGAGTCAAAATGTCTGAAAAAGGTCCTCCTGGCTTTAACAAGTGCCAGGATTTGAGTCTTCCAGGACTATCTGGATCAGATCTGAAGATGTCAGTATATTCTGAGTGCACAGGCTCAAACAGTTATGGAGCCATAAAACTACAGAGCCAAAGCGTTCCTGTCAGAGCTATGGGTTTGGAGTGTACTCCAGAGTTTTTGGAGATGTCTCTTCCCCTTGGAGCCTCTGCACTGGACAGCTTGGCTCCGACCTCCACCTTGATTGGACTGCTTTCGGGGCAGTCAGGAATGATGGAGTGGACGTGTGGCTTCTCTGCTCTGTGGGCCACCTCCTCCCCAGACCAATCTGCCTTTGAGATGGTGGACAGAGTGTTATCTGCTTTCACAGGACGGACTGTGCCTACCCCCTTGGTTCTTTCCTGTGGATCTTGTGTGTGTGTGTGTGTGTGTGTGTGTGTGTGTGTGTGTGTGTGTGTGTGTGTGTGTGTGTGTGTGTGCGCGCGCGCGCCTTGAGCACCATCATTCTACACCACAGGGACACCCAGTCCAATGTTTCTAGGTACCCAGCAGGGTGCTTCTGTCTCTTCCAACACTTGAGCATCCCACTCCCTATGAAGAGGAAGCGCAAGAGGAGGCACATAGTCCCCTCAGAAGTCCATCACCGAAGATACTGATTTTAATGAATGGTAAGGGTCCCCAATATCACCACCTGAAGACCTCTCATTCTGAGACATTCTTGAGATTCTTAAGCAGAGGGATGGCTGTTCTATCGATTAACTCTTTCCTGGAGGAATTTGTATTTCTTTTTTTTTTTTTTTTCAATAATCATTTTTTATTATTTTTCACAACCATATTACAAATTCACACATTATATACAATATATACAAAATGCTTCCATTGGTTAATTTCACATATATATCAACCTCATGTCTTGATCAAAGGTACAGCACTAACAATCAAAAGGAAAATAATAAAAAAAAAAAAAAATTCAACATTAACAAATCCAAGCCAACAATCTGTCTTTTCTGTACATTTTCTATCTAATCTAAGGTTGATTTAGACTATATTCTGGTTCCCGAGAAAAAGTGAATAGTAACCTCTTAAGCCAAAATAATATTAAAAATTTGCTCCCAGATTTTTATGTTATTTTTCTTGTGATCACTAACAGTTTATGCGCTAAGATGTTTTATTGCCAACAATCTGAAATTTTCCCACTATGTCTGGGCTGGGTTCAACCAATTTGTGGCTATATATAATTTCATTAATAGGCAAATATTCATAATTACAATCGTTTTTGATTTATTTAGATTCTCCGGGGGAATATGAAGAATCATAAACTCCCAAGAGAGTGTTGAATTTTGGTAACTGCAATTTTAATGAATTCCACAATTTATAAATGCACTTACAACTCCAGAACATGTGAAGCAAGTCTGCTGTCTGATCAAAGCAATGTGGGCATATGGGTGAATTCTTCGCATCAAATTTGTGCAAAGTGAGACGAGTATAGTATGCATTGTTAAATATCATCAGCTGCGTAAATACCAATTTCTGAAGGGATACGGACTTTAATGTTAATTTAAATGCCTCCAATATCTTATTGTCGTCTGGGAATATCAATTTCTCTCTTCAGTAACTCGATAAAAGGATATAATTATTATACTTCCTCTCTCTTATCAATTTATATGCTGCGGTTTTATATTTTCTATCCTGCAACAGCGCTTCCCATAGATTATGAGAAATGATTAGATCTTCCCCTTTCATTTCAAAGTTGTTAAAATAGTTTATAACCAAGTTTTTTAGCTGTCTTACTATAATTAAATAGGAAATAGGGAGTTCTATTTCTTTTAAAATATCCTGTACTGGTACTCCTAGAAAAGGATATAAATCGAGTACAGTTAACTCCATGAAGGATATAAATCGAGTACAGTTAACTCCATGATTAAAGGAAATTTCTTTAGATCAATCAATTGACCACCAATTGTTAAATTTGGGTTCCTATGAAACGGTTGGAAAACCATCATATATTTTAGTAAATTTAAGGAAGCGAAAAGAGTTTGAATTGCCGTTACATAACTTTTGATGTGCTCCATTAGCTTATATTTACTCAGTCCAATTATTTAAAAAGGGTAATGCTTTAGCATTGACTCCCACTTCATTTCTATGCTTGTACGTTAAGAGCAGCCATTTGGGTGTCCATTTTCTATTATCACTATCGAAGTAAGACGTCTTTAAAATCCTATTGGCCTGAATCACTAAATAGTACATTTCGAAATCCGGTAATTCCAGCCCCCCCTTATTTTTTGGAGCCATCAATTTTTCATATGAAATTCTAGTCTTCCTAGTTTCCCAAAGAAATCTTCCCAATCTTATATGAAGCTGTTTAAAGAATGTTTTGGTAATTCTGAGTTGTGCAGCTCTAAAATATATAACATTCTAGGAAGAACATTCATTCTTATGATAGCTGCTCTTGCCATCATCGGTAACTTCAATCTACTCCATCTTTCAAGATCCAATGTTATTTGATCTGTAGTTGACTTTACATTGTGAATAAAAAAATCTCTATTTTCAGTTGAGAAGACAATTCCCAGATATTTTATCTTTTCTTCCGTCAATACTTGTCCTATTAATGGTAGCATTGAAAAAGGTGTGGGTGTCTTTAATGGGAATATTTTAGATTTTTAAAATTTAGCTTGTAATTGGAAATTCTCTCATTTCTATTGCAGCTAATATTTTTTCAGTATCTGAAACAGGTGTGGTACAATATATGTTTAAATCATCTGCATAGGCAGCCATCCTAACCTTTATTCCATATAGTACAGGAGAATTATAAAAAACATTTTGCTTAAGGTGTAAACATAAAGGCTCCAAGTAAAGATTAAATAAGATGGGAGATAATGGGCAGCCTTGTCGGGTACCATTTATGATTTTTATCCTATTCGAGCATTCGTGATTTATAAATAAATTTGTGTATGCATTTCTATATAGTATCCTTAACAACATTGAGATAAACTCCTGCGGTATATTAAAATAAGGTAATGTATCAAATAAATAATCCAAATTAACCCCATCAAATGCTTTCTGAGCATCAATAATTAGGGCATACAAATTCAAGTTTTTATATTTCGCATAAGAGATTAAGGTATGGAGCGTTAAGGTATTATCTGTGGTCTGCCTCCCATCCATAAACCCCGCCTGTTCCTCTGATATTATTGGGTTTATTACCTTTTTCAGCCTACTCGCCAGAATGGATGTCATGATTTTCATGTCCATATTCAAAAGTGATATAGGCCTGTAATTATCAGGATTTTTGGAATCGCCTTTCTCTTTTAATATCAGAACTGTCCTTGAGGCATTAAAATGAGGATCATTAATTCTATTTAGAGTGATATAATTAAAAGTCTGTGACAATACACTGCTCAAAATCTCACTAAAAGAATTGTAGAATTCCGAGGTCAAACCATCTGGGCCTGGGGCTTTGTGAGGCTTCAGTTTCTTGATTGTTTTGGACACCTCCTCAACTGTAATCGGTTTGATTAAATCTCTATGAAATTCCTTGTCAATATTAGGGAAAGTGATTCTCTGTAAAAAAAATCTTTTCTGTCTTTATCTTGCAAGAGTGTCTGCTTCTCACCATAAATCTGATTAAAAATTTTTTCAAAGGTCTTCATGATATCCGCCTTGTCAGTATATGTAGTATTGTTGTAGTGTATTTCAGTAATTAATCGTGTTGATTTCATCTGGTTAATAATACGAGCTAATGCTTTCGAGGGGGTTTGAATATGATTTGCATATTTAACTAAATTTCTTTGTTCATAAAGTGACAAATTATGAAGTAAAAATAGTTCTTTTTGACATCTTAATAGCTCAGTTTCTGTCTGTTCATTATAGTTCATCATCAAATCTTGGTCCAGTAATTGAATTTTAGTTTCTAAATCCAATTGAGTCTTCTTTTGTAATTTTTTATAATATGTAGCTTTTTGTATAAATAGTCCTCTTAGCTGCGTTTTAGTTGTAGCCCATTCTATATCTATTGGGTGTCTATTTTGGGAAATATTATTTAATGACTGTTTAAGTATCTCCTTGACTTCCATTAATATATCTTCCTTGGTTAGTAAATATGGGTTCAAGGACCAATTATACCCTCGAAGCCTCTTAGTATCCATATTACTACTGTTTAAGGTTAAAGTTATCTTTGAATGGTCTGAGTTGTCTGACTTGATTAGAAACACTAGGGTCAGCTGAGATCAACACCTCTGAAATTAAGAAAGTCAATTCTCGACCACATTTTATGGCAGGTTGAATAATAAGTAAAATTCTCTGCTTTCCCTTGTGAGTGTATGTGTTTAAAAGGGTCATAGAGTTTGAAATCCATTTTCAATTCTTTCAATGCTACCATTGCCTGTTTATTGAACGCTGAAGAAGCACCCAACTTGTCTAATTTAGGATCTTGATAAGAGTTCCAGTCACCTCCCAACACAATATAGCAATTATTGTATGACTGTAAAATGGAATAGATTGAAGCTATGAAATGATGCTGATTAACATTAGGGGCATATACACATATTAGTACTATAGGTTTATCATAACATTTGGATGTGAGAAGGACCAAACACCATCTACCCTCATGATCCATTTTCACATCCCTAATATCTCCCTGAAAGTGATTCTTTACTAAAATTGCCACCCCTGCACTATTTGTTGTTCCTTCCGCCGTCACAATCTTCCTAACCCATTTCTTATCCTTCACTGACTCCCACTGATCATTAGTCATATGCGTTTCTTGTAATAAAATACAACATGCTGATGATTTGAGAAACAAATGAAAAAACAGCTTTCTTTTTTTCATGTTCTGGAGTCCTTTGACATTTCAAGATTTTATTATCCACATTTAACGTTCATTAGAAATGTAACTCGATATCTAATCTCTTTGAGCAACCTTAGAATAACATAAGTTGGCGTATCATCAATTGTATGGAAGCAAAACTGCCATCCTATCCCTACCCAGTGCCTACCCACTATTCCTCTGGACCAGGATGAACATAGGTTTTTTACATTACTGGAAACCATCTGAGTAACTAATCTACTAATTCTATTCTACGTCTACAAAGCCTAATTCTGACATTCCCTACTAAACACTACTTATAGGTAACTACAGCTCTGTACATATTTATGGATATACAGATAAACTAATTGTACCCTGAGATTCTAATGTACTTCAATTCACTTCAGCTTTATATTCAGCAATAGCAAATAACATTCTAATTTGTTGTTCTATACAGTATTAAATATTAGTTGACATAGAAAGCAGACAGTTATTTAACATTTCCCAACATCCTGTATCTACTGAATAAAATGATCTAACTACTTTAATCTGCTTTGTTCTTCCCCTACAACTTACCTACTAACATATTAATATTGAAAACCAATGCAGTTCAAAATAAAACTATAATGGCACTTTCATTTGTAATAACCATATGTGAATGAGAGGAACCAAGGGGTTAAAATAAAAAAAAAAGAGAAAAAAAAAGCATGAAGGGAGCACAGCAAAAGGAGAAGAAATAAGAAAAAATGCCTTAAATTACACACAAAAAATAACTTCTTTTCTGTTCTTTTATTATTATATGCACATTGTTTAAATCTGATCAACTAACCATTTTTACATCATTTATCAGTTAGAAATAATACCACCTATCTACAGGAATAAAGGAAAGGAGTAAAGAGAAGAGAGAGATAGGAAAAAAGAGAAAACAAATATAAAAAAAAAACTACAGTACCTTATTCTGCCACTACACATAACCATCTCCTTTTTTAATACACAATGCATTTCCACAGTGTTTACCTGCATCACTTTGACTTCACACACTATCTTACAGTCCTTTTCCTGCAAAATAAGTCCAAACAGGTTTCTTTTTACTTCGCCAGCAGTTCCTCTTTCTTCTCAGCTATTTAAACTGTAAAGGCAGTTCAATCAACTGGAACTACGAGATAAGAAAATAAAATTCCAGGCCTGCTACAAGAAACAGAACAGACAAAGGATTTTAAAGCCTCAGATTGTCATAAATGAAACATCCCATTCTCCCTGGTGCTGCAGAAAGCCAAAATGGACTGTTCACATTTCTGAAGATGGGAGAGCCTTAAAAATCTTCAAAAAAGTAGGTCTTGCTTCTTTCCTTGTGCTTACAGAGTATTTAATGCCATCCACAGTAAAAATTAGGTTATTAGGATATTTCATTTGAAATCTGATATTTTTGTCAATCAGAAACTTACAATATGGAGCCAGCATTTGTCTAGATTGCCTTATTTGTGTTGGTAAATCCTGTGCTATAGAAATTGTATTATTTTGCCACATTATAGATCCACCAGATTTTTTAATAGTTAACAGTACTTTGCTCACATCTTGGTAGTTCAATATTTTAACATAAACAGGTCTGGGTATATTTGAAGCTTGAGATTCTCTGTATGCTCTATGCGCCCTTTCTATGACCATCTGCTTAACATCAGAGTCCTTGAGCAGTATTTCGAATATTTGTGTAATAGAAGTGATCAGGTCATTATATTGAATAGATTCTGGGATCCCTCTAATGATTATATTGTTACGTCTGGATCTTGCTTCCAAGTCCAGAATTTTATTTTGCATCATTTGAATGTCAGTTCCATGTGTCTCTGTTCTTTTAGTGAGCATTAATATATTGTCTTCATTGGTAGCAATTCTAGTTTCTGCTTTCTCCATTCTTTCGAGAATCCGATTACATGTGTCACTAAATGAAAGTGTTTGAGATGTTAGCTCTTTTAAGGCATCCTGTATAGGTAGCAATGCTGATTTGATTTCTTCCATTGTGACCTGTTGATCAGATTTTGTTGATGGCCCTGTTTTTGCAGTCTCTTGCTGTTTGATAGTTTTCTGTCTCTTGATTAAAGATTCTTTCTCCGGTGATTGCAAAGCTGACAGCTTGGTTTTGGAAGTTGTAGTTTCCATATTTTTGTCCTCCTTTGACATTTCGAAATTCTGCACGAAGATTTATTTCCCAAAGAAAAGTTACAAAAGTGAGATCAATGCCTTTGTTTGGTGCTCTGTTCAACCTGACAATCAGATCCAATCCTGCTATTACCAAGTATTTTTTTTCGATTTTTCTTTCTCAGAACCAAAAGTGACTTCTGGTCAATTAGTAATAACTGCCAATTAGTTTGTTTACTCTAAGTATAACTCCACAGGGTTGATTTTTTTCTCAGGTATTTGAAGAGCTGAAGTACTGCAGTGCTTATAGAACGGCAGCCATCTTTGTTCTCCCAGGAATTTGTATTTCTGGAAGCCTTTGGGTCTGACCCATCTACCTCCTGGGCAACTCTGTCTGCAGACGAGTTCATTGACTTTATTTCTAGGCAGTCATGGAAGGAGCCAGACATAGTTGAGCCAATTCCCAAAAGACCAGATTAGATTCTGACAACCTGTAGAAAGGGAGTTTTGGAGCAAAGGAGTGCCCGTATATGCTATGGTCTTGGCAGTGGACACCAAGAAGGAACTTGCAGAGCAGAGTTCCTCTGTACTTCCTCCTTTGGACAGATTTGGGAAGTGTGTATATGCTTCAGCAACCTTTGCCCTCAGATCACTGAACTACTTGTTACACTTCACTACAGAGGGACTTGATAAAGAAACTGTCAAAATCCTGTTCTGGAGCCACTACTGCTGAGACTCGAGCTTCTGTGGCCTCACAGTTGGTGACCCCACATTTATTTCTAATTCGTCCAGCTGTATTATACAAGGAATATAATTTAATAAAGACAGGAAGGTGTATCAAAGAACAATGTATGTATCTTGTTTTATGTGCAAGTGGCCTATGATTTGAAAACAGCTCAAAGTGGTCTATGATTTGAAAACAGCTCAAAAGTAATCTTTATCCACCACTGGCCAGATGCATTTTCTTTGGATGTGGTGGGGGTTTTAATGCCGTTTCAATGAATGTGGGTTTCAAGGGCAGAAAAGTTTTAAT
Source organism: Protopterus annectens (assembly GCF_019279795.1). Lineage (NCBI taxonomy): Eukaryota > Metazoa > Chordata > Ceratodontiformes > Protopteridae > Protopterus > Protopterus annectens. The sequence goes on from NC_056735.1 coordinate 219,519,780, forward strand.
GCTAAGTCTATTTTCATTGTGAGACAGTATTACTTAGTTTAGCAGATACCTATTAGTGTTTGGGCATTTTGGTATAAAATGTAAAAATAAAATCCAAATAATCATTGTAGAAGTAAAGCAGTATGCACACATTTAGTGTTTATGGTAAATGGGGCGAAATAGCCAGGTAATGGGACATTGGAATGGCTGCAGGGGGACTCTGGTGCCAAATTTTGGTTGTCTGTTCTTTTTGCGTTTGAAAGTTGGTATCCCACAATTCATTTGAGTGGGTGGGTTTACATAATTGTGTGCAAATTTTACGTTAATCAGTTTACAGATTTGTACCTATTTTTCATGGGCTTTGTCCATAGTTTTGATGTTTCCAGGTTGAGAGGTATGGATACAGATCACAAGAATTCTGTCAGAATAGCCCTATTGGTAGAAAAATCCTTAGAATCCCTGTACCAGGATAAGGGTGTTTGGTAGAAGGCACCCCTGACAGTAACTCTCTGCAAATGTGGGAACTCATTGGGAATGCTCTTGCACCCACCCCACATAACCAACTCTACTTAATGTCCTTTAATATCATAACCTACTTTATTTATCTACTATCTTTGTTCTCTAATCTGTATTTTTGTTTTGCTTTTGTTCTTTTGCTAGCATGTACCTAGATTGCTACTGTCAAATGTTAATGTACATTTATTTTTTGGAGCTTTTCTCCCCGGGACTCCATTGAAAACGGGTTCTTTAAGGCCCAATGGACTATCCTGGTAAACCAACTGCAATAAATAAATAAATAAATAAATAAAATGAAGGCCTTACAGTACATCTGATGTAGTTAGTGCTCACATCTGCTGTTTCCAGCAAGGGTTGTATCTGGTGATAAATCCACACCTTGAGTCATCATTTGGTAAATGAGGATAATACCAGGATATACTGTCAGCAAATCTCTACAACTTTGGTGTAGAAAGCTTCTGCTTTATAGTAAGGTCTGTCACCTACATATTCTGACAATTTTGGAGATGTACAGCTGCTGAAAAATTGTAGACCTGCCTATGTGTCATTTACTCACTAGTCAAGGGCATTAAAGAGCTATACATATACTATATTTGGTGCATTCCTCAATCAGTATTGTCTTCAAACTGCGAAACAGCATGTTTTTCATCCAGGTGTGCAACAAACATTTAGTTGACCTGCACTGTTTGCTTTAATGTTGAATAAAAGTGTCTTTGCCAGTAGTTTTACTACTCGAAATTCACCAAGGTTTTTGCTGTTATGCCCCAGTAATTTTTCTCCCACTCTCCATAATCTTGAGCTTACTTTTGAGGCACTTCTTATTTTGAAGAATGGAGCACTCTTTATTTATTTATTTTTTTTCTTCAAATAGGCAGATCTTGTTAAGGCTTAGTTCCTGTCTTGTACTCAGGACAGTGCATAGTGGGATGCACAAAGGCTCAGAACTGAACAGAGACACCTAATATTCTTTATTTTCAGTAATTATCAAGTCAGGCCTGCTAAAAAAAACATTCACTTTGTAGATGACATGGCCTACATAGCTCCCAGAGATACTCCGATGTAGCATTGTTTGAATTTGAAGTTGATCTAGTAAAACTATCCAGCTCAACATTCCTGTCTGGCACAAAGTAAACAACGCAGCAGATCTAACTATCCTGTCTCATGATGGGGAAATTATTTCTCAAGGTTTGTGTCCAGTATAGTGACACAGTACTGGACAAGTTTCTTCTCGGAGCACAACTAAAGTTATCAAAACCATGCATGAAAAAGTAATGTACTACACAGGCTGAAGGACTGTTTTCTATGGCTTCCAAACACACTTGCATTCACATCACATCATAGCACTAGTCTTTTGTTGGATGGTTTTAACACCTCCCTACAGGTGACCCAGACAGCTAGTTTATCCTACCTAATAGTAGTTGCCAGATTTACTTAGAGGTCTCAAATAACTCCAGCCTGTAAGTTCAATGCACTACTGGGAGTGGATTCCACTATGTTTGATAGAGCACTGCTCAGTTTTAGACAAAACAAACTAGGCAAAGCTTCAAACCTTTGTTTGCAGGGTGTTGTGGAAAGTTTTGCCTCTCACGTCTGTCTTGCATATATCCATAATCTTACAGCTTTGGAGAAAAAAAAAAACACTAAAGCTCTCAATCTGTTGATTGCATCTAAAAAGAAACTGCAGTTCAGTATTGTAACCGTGACTGACCATTCAGGGAAGTGTACTCGGCAGGTTGAAACTTTTTCCAAGTGTATACTTGACTAAGGATTGGGAATCCTTGTGTGGCACTCTCTTCCACCTTCCTGCCTCTGTTTTTTTACTTTCCCCCTCTCATTTTGCATACCACACCACCATCTAGCAATTCTATTCACTTGGTATAAAACCAAACACATTCTTAAAACAGGGTCATGCATTCAAGTATCTACTAGTAATAGATACAGTGGTGGACTATTTCCTCTTTCTGTTTTACGGAATTCTATTTCAGTCACTTAACTAGACTTTGCTCCTGATGCTGAAAGTGGACTGTGTGTAGTGGGCTTACCTGGCTGCTATTCCTATATCTGTGGCAGTGACTTTCCTCTGAGGTTCACAAGGAAGTTGAGTACCATTTGACTGCATGGTGTAGGGGAACAAGATCCTGTGGACAAGACTGACCAAGTTTCAGCTAGAAACCAAAGTGCTATAGGAACCATAAAGAAGGAATGGGGGTAACTGTCCTATGCCAGTTCTCCTATTTTAGATGCCAGGGAGGGATCATTCTCTCTATTTTTACTTAATGCTCAGCAGAGGCTGGTTAACTATGATATGAATAGCGGAAGTCAGAAGCTGATGGAAAGTTGAGCAATGGTTCTCCAACAATATATGTTGGAGCTGGGCCTGGGCATGCACAGCAATGCATATGTATGGAACATGGTATTGTAGTGTGTCCTGCCAAGCCTCAATAAGGTTAGGGAGTTGGGTGCACAGCAATATCCCTCGGTGCCTGCCTGGATGACAGCTTCCTATAGCCAGCTTTCATCCTAGGACTGAACAGATAGGCTGATATGCTGCTTTCCGATGTGGGCAGTGAATGGGTCTGTTTCATAGAAGGGGATGATGGTTAACCGACTGGTGAAGAGAGCGCAAAACCCTCTTTTCCTCACTTTCTGTATGAGGTCAGTGTCATCAACAGCTGCCATCTGTCTCATTCTGTGTGCCATTCTTCTGCTTTCTTAGCAGTCTTGGCTGACTGTCTCAGGTCTTTTCACACACACCCCTTCCATCTCTTTGCTTGATATCTTCATTTCCTCTTCTCTTCTTCATGTCTGTTCCAGATCTTTACCAGATCATCATCTGCTTTCCTGCACATGCCTAAACCACTGCAATCTCTTGACCGTTAAGTATTACTATTTATTATGATAGATGTCTAGTGGTAAATGTTGGTCATTTTTGTTAATAGGTTAAGTTTGGATTAGTAGGTTAGCCTTAAGCTGTTCTTGTATTTAACTTTTTAGTTTCAGTTCTAAGGTAGCATGGCCTCTGTTTACAGTATGGTGTTGAGGGGGAAGGGGGAGTTGGTTAAAAGGCATGAGTTTAATGCTTTTATTGCTCTTAACAGAACTGCTCTCTAACCACTCCCTTGCTCAAAATGACTTGATTTATATATAAATAATGAATGTTTTGATCTTTCCATTATACTCCACTAGGATTGCTTGTTTGTGTGTTTCAATAAAGGATATTCCATTTTTAGCTCAACTGTTTACCTTATATTTTCTATTTTTTAGTTTGATTTTTTTTTTATTGGTGAACTAGTTACGTAACATAATTCAAGGAGTGAACTTCACACCCAGTTTGTTTTTGACCCAGTATAGTTTGTATACTGGGTTTCTGAGACTTCCAGGGATACCCCCGATTTTTCTTTTATTTTCATAATTACTAATAAGCAGCTAGCAGTATGTACATTGTGACATAAATGGACATTGATAGTGAATTTTCCTCTCACCATGGTATGTTATGTACTGTTGAGGAGTGTGCTGCATGTCTCTTGGTTAAGTATGATAATAAATATGAACAAACTGATCAATTTCTCCTCTGCAGGACATCCTGGTCAACAGTTTGCCATTTTAATAAATCTTTGCTCTTTCTGCCTGTTGCACAGATTTATTTGATCTGAACCAGAGTACTTTTACTCACCTGTATGTGGCTGGAAATTTCTTTGACTTTGTTACATGCATTGCTTGCAGGACTACTTTTCTGCTCATTAATGAATTGGATGTTCATCGTGTTTCACTGTTGCAGTCATTACTGGCAGGCTACCCTGCAGTTGGCCAGAATTACAAAGTCTAGGTCCGGCATCGGTTGCTGTTGTTTCTTCCCTGACGTAAGTGCGCCAGGTGTATAAAAGATGAAGCAGACGCCATTTTCTCCAGTCTTTGTTGTCGCGCGGTGCCCGAAGCAAAAGCAGTTCGCAAGTGCCGGTCGGCAGACTCCAGTTCTGAAATTCAGATTTGAAAATCGAAGAAGTCTTCCATTAAAATCTCAGAAGTCTTCCATTAAAGCTAAGTACCCCGTTGGGGAAACTTTTTTCTTGCTCCAGACCGATGTCAGAAAAAGTTAACCATTGTATTTCTTGTGGGAAGCAAATACCTCTTAAGGATTTTCACTCTTAACTGTATTCCTTGCCTAGGCCCTGATCACAACGTTGCCAGCTGTCGGTTTTGTGCTAGATTTAACCAACGCACTATCAAGCGTCTGTTCGATTTTGCATTTCATTACTTTGGCCGAAGATTTAATTGTATAATGCCGGCGGAACAGCTGACAACCGGAGGTTACAAAAAAACGCAAGGACAAGGATAGTCATCCGAGGTCCAAAACCGACGAAGCCTCTTCTAGGCCAGTCGCCGGTTCTCAGTGAGGTGCTTTCGCAGCTCCTGGCACCCACTACTCAGAGCCACAGGCCGCTACAGACTCCCACGTGGAGCCGACTGCGCCTCTGGAAACTCAAGGTATTCGACACTCTGAAATCACTCCCTCAGATGTGTCCAGAGCCGCTGAGCAGGCATCGGCGGCTGAGGGTGTCTTCAGATCTACACAACTATATGTTAAGCCATCTTCAGCTTCAAAGACTAAAGCAGCTCTAAAGGCAAAGAAACGAGTACAGCATTCTCCTACTCGGACTTCCATGCCTAAAAAATAGATGCTCAAAATGTCCGAAGACCTAATTACTTTGATCAGGGGCTCCTATCACCCTCCTGAGGCCAAGACAAGAGAGAGTATTATTCTTCTTATCAGGTATCTATTTCCTCTGATTCCTCTTCTGAACAGGATTACTCCATGCTTCCCTATGAGGATTCTGATGCTGAAGAATCCATTCCTTCAGCCTCTCCTCCTGAGGACTATTCTTTTGGGGCAACACTGCATACTATGAGGGAGCATTTCCATTGGGAGAGCCAAGATTATTCTGAATCTAAGGAAAGGCTCAGAGATTTTCTGCTTCTTCCTCAGCACAGACCCCTTGCTATTCCACCTTTCCTAGACATTGTCGATTTATGTATTTTCAGAGTCCGGACTGTCCCCTGACTCTTTACCCCCTGCACCTGCTAAGCTAGACAGATACTACAGGGTCCCAGATTCTCATAAATTCCTATATAAAAACCCCACTGCTGACCCAGAAACTATATCTCAGGGTCCCAAGGAGGTTAAAGCTTCCACTGAATGTCCCCTCTAATAAGGATTCTAGGGCTCTAGACAGATGGGGGGGGGAGTTTACACTTCTGCCACCCTGGCTGTAAGGGCTTTAAATTGTCAGTTTCATATGCTTAAATATCAGCAATATTTAATGTCTCGAAACAGAAAATGTTGACAAATACTGAATATTCAGAGAACAAGGAATTGCAGGATTTATTGCATGCAACTGAACAAGTGGGAAAGCATACTTTGCAATGTGGTTATGATTCACTGGAGGCCTCTTGCAGGGCCGCTGTTACAGGTTCTGTTATTAGAAGGCATACTTATAGAATCTGCCTGATAATGTTAATGCAAAATTATTAGATGCACCATTACAGCAGGATACTTTTTTTGGCACTAAAGCAGAAGAGGTGTTGAAAAAAAATGTAGGGTAAAGCAAAATCCATGCAGACAGTCAAGGATTTCTTACAGGTACAGCCACCCAGGTTTAGCAGGAACTGGCCTTCTAAAAATTGGTCCTTTCCAGTCTCAGACAGACCACAAGGAGGCAGATAAACAGGCATCCCAGAGGCAGATATCGGCCCCAAGGCTTATACAGGCTTAAACAATGGTGTGCTCCTACCTCCAAATGCGAAGACAAATCGCAACCTTACAGGAAACAGTCCCAATGACCAGTTCCAAGCAGTTTTCTTTTGACAGCCCCCTCAGGGGGAAAGCTAGCACTTTTTTCATCAAAATGGCAAATAGTTACCCAACACAAATGGGTCCTAAACATAGTGTCCCAAGGCTACAGGTTCCATTTTCACACTCTACCAAGGTCAAAGGGCATGCCAGACCTGCCACACAACCAATGGGCAGAGGCACAAAAACAAATTACAGCCCTCATGGACATGAGGGCCATTCAGCAAGTACCATAACAAGATCAGGGGCAAGGATTTTATTCCAGACTTTTCCTCGTACCCAGGAAGGACAAAACCTGGAGACCAATTCTGAACCTGTCTGTACTAAATACGTTTCTGGAAGTTTCAAAATGTTGACTCTTCAGCAGCTACTTCCCATGCTGGGCAAGAGGGACCTAAAGGAGGCATACCTGCATGTCCCAATCAGACAATCTTGCAGAAGGTTCCTCAGATTCATAGCTGGCTCAATGCATTACCAATTCTCTGCACTGCCCTTTGGCTTATCTACTGTGCCCAGGGTCTTTAAAAAATGCCTGGTACCAGTAATTGCGTTTTGCAGGCAAAAAGGAATTCAAACATATCCCTACTTGGACGACTGCCTAATTCAAGCAGAGAACAAAGACACTCTTCTAAAGCATCCCCTCTCAAGAGATATTCCTGGGTGCAAGCCAAAATACAACTGCCCAGATGGCTTATCTCACGCCAGACAAAGATAACTGACTACTTACTTCAAGAAATTGGCAACAAAAACCCACTCATCTGCAAGGAAAATCCTGCGGGCCTTGGGTTTCATGGCATCCTGCATTCTTCTAATTCCATATGCCAGACTGCATGTATCTGAAAAGTGTTACAGCCTGGAGACAATAATTGCACTCATTCCCTGCCTACAACAGGAGTTTATGCATCTTCACATTAATCAAAAAGGACCTGCTTCATCCAGGACAGTTACTGATAAAGACAGACAACACTACGGTCATGTGGTACATAAACAAGCAGGGAGGTACACATTCCTACCCCCTCTGAAGACAAGCAATGACCTTATGTGATGCAGCATTGGCTTTTCAAGTTCACCTGCAAGCACAATTCCTGCCAGGAAAAACAAATACTCTGGCAGACGAACTAAGCAGAAACCTCATGGATCCCCACGAGTGGAAACTGGCTCCACAAGTCTTCAACATGATAATAAGGAAATGGGGATGCCCAGACATAGATCTATTTGCCTCCCTTCACAACTGTCAATTGCAGAGATTTTGCACAAGGATTTACCACAAGCAAGCATGGAAAGTGGACGCCCTATCATTCAGCTGGAAAAATCTAACCGTATATGCTTTTCCCCCACTGCCTCTCCTTTCCAGAGTACTCCTAAAGGTCAGACAAGAGAAGCCAAAAATGATTCTGATTGCACCAGACTGGCCGTGCTAGCACTGATACCCAATCCTAAAGAGCTTGTCTCAAGGTCCAGCATGGATATTGCCTCACACTTCTCACTTGCTGACCCAACAAAACAATCAGATCCTGCACAGCCAACTCAGGACCTTAAACCTGGCAGCATGGCGGATAATGTAGCCATTCAGACCACTCCTCTTTCAAAAGCTGTTATGGATGTTATCTTGGAGGCCAGGAGGCCCAGTACCAGAAAATCTTGTGCAGAAAAATGGAAGAGATTCTGTGCTTGGAACCAGGAACAAGGCATTGACACGTCTGTACCAAATATTCTTCAGATTTTACAATACCTAACTGAGATGCTGAACAAAGGCCTTTCATTCTCATTAATTAAGATTTATGCCTCTGCCATTTCTGCACATTACAATACGGAACCACCCATCTTTTCTCATCCTTTAATAAGGCAGTACCTCAGAGGGTCAAAAACATTAGGCCTCCAAGGAGCGCACCAATTCCGGCCTGGGACCTCAATTATGTTTTGGAAAAACTTACACTGCCTCCTTTCGAGCCAGCATCAACAACAGATATAAAATTCTTATGGAAAACAGCTCTGCTCCTAGCCATAACCTCTGCAAGGCGAGTCTCAGAGTTACAAGCACTCATGGCTGTGGAACCTTTAATCATTTTTCACCCAGACAGGGTTTCTCTGAGGACAAACCCTACATTTATGTCTAAGGTGGTGTCCAGTGTGGCCCTCAACCAAATCATTCACTTGCCTACCTTTTACCCAAATCCACAGAACAAGGGTGAGAACATTCTGCATTCTTTGGACATACACAGGCAGTTGTGCTTCTACTTGGACAGAACTAAAGCTTTCAGAAAGACAGCAACTTTTATTGTCATATGCTGCAGGATCACAAGGAAAGGCAATCTCAAAACAGACTATTTCTAAATGGATAGGCCATTGCATCAGTTTCTGCTACTTTCAACATGGCAAATCAGTGCCTAAGGGCATTAGACCTCATTCCACCAGAGCAGCAGCGCAGCCTTCCTCAGAGGAGTACCAACCAAAGAAATCTTAAGAGGCTGCAACTTGGAGTTCAGTGCACACCTTTACAAAGCACTACCACTTGCCGCTCTCAGGCTTCGCCACTGCAGTTCTGCAGGGCCTCATAGCCTCTCCTAATCCTATTTAGCCCAGCCACCCATCTTCAGCTTTGGGATTCTACCCAAGAGTAATGACTGCAGCAGTGAAACACGATTAACATAGTACAGTTGTCTACCTACCATCAATGTAGATCTTCGAGTGTATTCACTGTTGCAGTCCAGGTTACCCTCCCAACATCCCCCTTCTCTTTACCATCCCCCTTCTCTTTGCTGGGACTTATCTTCACTTCTCTATCCTATACAACCTTTTTGATGTATTTGCTTGTAGATGAAGGAAATGTTATTTTTTGTGCATGCATTTCTGATTGGTATATTTTTCAGCCTACCTATTTGGGGCACCTGACATCTGGGGCAAGAAAAACTGAAGAAAATGGCGTCTGCTGCATCTTTTATACCCCTGGCGCACTGACGTCAGGGAAGAAGCGACAGCAACCTACGCCGGACCTAGACCTTGGAATTTTGGCTGACTGCAGGGTAGCCTGCCAGCAGGATAACCCAAGAGTAATAACTGCAACAGTGAATGCACTCTAACATCTACATTTATGGTAGGTACACAACTGTACTATGTTCATCGTAATACATTACTAGTGTGGTACTCTTGTACACATCCTTTTATTTGCCATACTGAATGGGGTTGGGTAAATCACGTTTTTAGTGTATTAAGATGAGAACTTTTGACAGCTTTTCACAAGATATCCTTGTAACTTGTCATTATGATTTACTGACTTTTCTGAGATGGCTATGATACTTGTAGTAGAATGATAACCCACAGTACTTGCATTCCGCTTGAAGCATTACCATTTGTGTGTGCATGTTGCATTAACTTGTCATATTCCACATAGTTCTGGGCACTGCACTACAAGAAACAATCTAAAATGTCTCCATGTTTAAAATGTATAAATCCTAGTCTTGTTGCTTGAAAAAAATCTGCAGTGTAAAAAATTAGACACGTTGTTTTGCAGAAATCAGAACTACAGTGATTTGTCCCTGTAAGACTGGATTCATTTTCATTTTAATATTTGCTTAAGATCTGAGCAATTGTGTAGATCACAAGCTTCATAGTATGAAAGTGGCACTTTACAGTAATTAGCTTGCTCTAATCCCAGTCAGCTGTGAAAGAGTGCTTGTAAGAGAAGCCTAAGAGGTTGGTTACATCTTGTGAATAAATGAAAATGTACAATGTTATACAAATCAGAGCATTAACAAGCTTCCGTAGTACCTTTGTTCCTACATGGGACAAATGTAATTACAGCATGAAAGTGAATATGAGGCATAGCTGAATAATTATATGAATGCCCCACAGAGGCCCTGCCATACTGCCAGCTCTTTCATTGACTTTTTAATTATGTAGTAACCATTAACAAAATAGTGCATCGGAACATATTGCATTTTGTAATGTGATTAACCCACAAGAAATAACAGTCCCTGACAGGCGCTGGATAGATAGGGTAAGAAGGTTTACACTTCTGCAACCTTGGCCATTAGGGCTTTAAACTGCCAGTTTCATATGTAAAAGTATCAGCAACCTGTTGTTGGATTGCTTAAACAGAAAATGATGATTCCTGACTGTGTGGAAAATAAAGAATTACAAGATTTAATGCATTCTGCTGAACAAGTTGGAAAACATACTTTGCAATGTGTTTTTTATTCATTAGAGGCCTCTTGCAGGGCTGCTGTTATTGGGTCTGTGCTCAGAAGGCATGCTTGGCTAAATGAGCAATCCTTGCCTGATCATGTTAAAGCTAAATTGTTGGATGCTCCCTTAAATCAGGACCGCCTGTTTGGCAACAAGGCTGAGGAAGTTCTTAAAAAGATGGAAGATGAAGCTAAATCTATGCAAACTATTTCTTACAAGTTCAGTCTCCTAGATTTAGTAGGTACTGGCCCACTAAGAATTGGTCCTTTCCAGCCCCTTCCAACTCTTCTCAAGCCAAACCCAGACACAGCAAAAGCCCCGGGTTTCAGTCCCAGGGGACATATAGGATAAGCAGTGGGGGACCTCTACTTCCAAGTCTGGGAGAGAGACTCCCCCCTATGGTAAACTGTCTCAATGACTTAAGTTTAAAATTTCTAAGCACTTATCAACTGACTGCCTCTTTGGGGGGAAAGATTGTTCTTCATGCAAAGAACTGGGAACTCATTACCCAGGACAAATGGGTTTTAAATAGTGTCCCAGGGATACAGGTTTCACTTCTACACGTTGCCAACATCATGCAGGTGGCCGGACCTACCTCCAAATCAGTGGGCAGAGGCCCAAAAACAAGTACTCTCTCTCTCTTAAGAATGGGGGCTATTCAACTGGTACCAGAAGAGGAAAAGGGACAAGGTTTGTATTCAAGACGTTTCCTGGTACCCAGAAAAGACAATTCATGGCGTCCTATCCTGGACCTGTCTACTCCAAACACCTTTTTGGAAATTCCAAAATTCAAGATGCTGACTGTTCAATTACTTCCTGTGCTAGGCAAAGATGCCTGGTTGGGAACACTAGATTTAAAAGAAGCATACCTGCACATCCCAATCAGGGAATCTTGCAGAATATACCTACGCTTCAAAGCAGGCTACATGCACTATCAGTTCTCTGCACTGCCCTTTGGCTTATCTCCTGCACCCAGGGTATTCACAAAGTGCCTAGCTCCAGTTATTGCATTTTGCAGGCAAAGAAATATTCAAATATACCCATACCTGGACGATTGTCTTGATTCAGGCAGAAAGCCAGGACATACTTTTGAATCATCTGGCCTTTATACAAAGGGTTCTAACTTGTCTGGGGTACACCATAAATGAAAAAAAATCACACCTGGTACCCTGTCAACAAATTATATTCCTGGGAGCAAGCTTGAATACAACTTCCCAGATGGCTTACCTCACGCCAGAGAAACAAATTCATTTGATAACCTACTTCAGACAAGTGGCCACAAAAACCCTGCTATCTGCAAGACAAATACTGCAAGCCTTGGGGTTCATGACCTCCTGCATTCTTCTAATTCCATATGCAAGACTGCATATGAGGAAACTACAGTGGTATCTAAAAAGCCTATGGTGTCAACATTCTCTGGATCTAAAAGCAGTGATTCCTATCATACCTTGCCTACGCCTAGAATTTCTTTGGGCAGAGGTCTGCCACCAAAACAAGGGAGTACCTTTCACACCAACCCTTGCTACCCAAACCCTAACAATAGACTCATCGGACAATGCATGGGGGGGCTCACCTGGCAGGGAAGTGCATTCAGTGCAAATGGAACCCAAGTCAAATGCACCTGCATATCAATCAAAAAGAAATGTTAGCTGTACAGAATGCTCTGACAGCCTTCAAGGGCCACATTCTTCCAGGACAACTTATGGTAAAGACGGACAACACCACTGTTATGTGGTACATAAACAAGCAGGGGGGGTACACATTCTTACCCCCTCTGCAGACTAGTCATGGCATTGTGGAACACAGCCTTGAGCTACCAAGTGCACCTACAAGCTCAATTCCTGCCAGGAAAATTTAAATACACTGGCAGACGGACTAAGCAGAAACCTCATGGACCCACACGAGTGGAAACTGGAACCAAGGATTTTCAACATGTTGACAAGCAAATGGGGGAGCCCAGATATAGACCTGTTTGCCTCTCCCCAGAGCTACCAATTGGACAAATTTTGCACAAGGACTCCCCACAAGCAAGCCTGGAAAGTGGATGCTCTGTCCTTCAGCTGGAAAAACCTGTCAGTCTATGCCTTCCCCCGTCTGCCTCTGCTTTCCAAAATACTACTAAAAATCAAACCGGACAAACCAAGGATGATTTTGATTGCTCCACACTGGACACGCCAACACTGGTACCCCCTCCTGTGCAGTGTGTCATGGTTATCCCCATTGCACCTGCCTCAAACTCCTTCCCTGTCGTCTCAGAAGGAAAACCAGATTCTGCACCCTCCGCTTCGAACACTGAACCTTGCAGCCTGGCTAATTGCATAATCTGTCCTCTCTCATCCCTCAGTAAACTTGTGATGGATATCATTTTAGAGGCAAGGAGGCCTAGTACTAGAAAATATTATGCTGAAAAAATGGAAAAGATTCTGTGCCTGGAACCAATCTCAACGGATGAGCACAGCAGCGTCCAATTTACCTCAGATTTTACAATACTTAACCGAGATGCTTCACAAGGGCCTGTCTTTTTCCTCCATTAAAATCCACACCTCAGCCATTTCAGCTCATTATAGCAAAGAACTCTCCCCTCTTCTCTCATCCACTGCTCAAGCAGTTCCTCAGAGGGGCCAAAAAATGAGACCACCCAGGAGAGCTCCAACCCCAGCCTGGGACCTTAACTTTTGTTTTGGAGAAACTCACTCTACCTCCTTTCGAGCCAGCTGCTACTGCAGACTTAAAATTTCTTTCTTGGAAACAGCTTTCCTTTTAGCAAGCATTTCAGCTAGAAGGGTATCTGAATTACAGGTCCTTATGACAGTGGAGCCTTTCATAATCTTTCATACGGATAGGGTGTCCCTCAGAATGAATCCATCCTTCATTCCAAAGGTGGTATCCACTGTGGCTCTTAATCAGTCTATTCATTTACAAACCTTCTTTCCCAGTCCACAGAACAAAGAGGAATGGATACTGCATTTCTTAGATGTACACAGACAACTTAGATTCTACCTGGACAGGGCTGAAATCTGAACTGCTGGTGGCATTTGATGCAGGGGCATAGGGGAAGGCTATATCAAAGCAAACCATTTCTAAATGGATAGGCCATTGTGTTCATTTCTGCTATAAGCACCATGGAAAACCTATCACCCAGGGGATCAGACCTCACTCCACCAGGGCTGCATCTACCTCTACAGCCTTTCTCAGAGGCGTCCCTACCAGGGACATCCTAGAAGCTGCTACGTGGAGTTTTTTGCATGCTTTCACCAAGCGTCATCATTTGCCAATTTTCTCTAAATCCAGAGCTGGCTTTGCCACTGTAGTCTTGCAGGGCCTTATAGCTGGTCCTAATGCTATCTAAATTATTCCTCTCAACCATAGCTTTGGGAATCTACCCAAATGTAATGACTGCAACAGTGAAACATGAACATAGTACAGTTGTGTACACTTACCATAAATGTAGATGTTAGTGTATTCACTGTTGCAGTCCTGGTTACCCTCCCTCCAGCCCGCTAACTACTTTTGACTGTACCTCTACTTTCCTTTACTATGCTTAAAAGCCTTTTTGGTGTATTTGCTTTATTGTTGGAAGTATATCATTATACTTTTGTATTTAATTGCTCCCCATTAGGGGGGGGCACCTGACATCTGGGGCAAGAAAAACTGATGTAATGGCATCTGCTGCATGTTTTATACCCCTGACAACCTGACGTCATGGAAGAAGGGACAGCAACTGACGCAGGACCCAAGATTTTGTTAATCAGGCCAACTGAGGGCTACCTGCAAGCAGATAACCCAAATGTAATGACTGTGATGGTGAATATCCTCGAACATCTACACTTGTGGTAAGTGTACACAACTGTACTTTTCCTTTCTTATGGCCCCATCTCTGATGAGAGCCGTGGATTCTGGGCCCGGTACCAGATCTTCTGACTCATCAGTCAGGAACGCTCCATCCCTCTATCGAGACCCTCAAACTGACAGCTTGGCTACTCAACTTCTAATCTTAGCCAGGCTTCCAGACATATCCCTTGCAGTGAGACACATTATAGTTTCATCTCATAAGACAACTAGAAGTCTTTGTTAGCAAATGGAAAAGATTTTCTTGTTGGGCTTCTAAGAATCACATAAACCCCTTTACAGCCCCTGTAAGTACAATTTTAGATTTCTTAGCAGAAATTTTTCATGAAGGTGCAGGAGCAGCTCTTAGTTAGCCGCCTTATCTAACTACCACATAGGAGACATGGGATCGAAAATAATGTCTCTGACTGTGCAAAGCTTTCCTGAGAGGCACATTTTTACTAAGGCCTCCAATAAGGAAACCACCACCTCTTTGGGACTTCAATTTGGTACTGTGTACTCTGATTCTCCCACCATACGAACCAGCTTCCTGTTGCCAACTAAAATTTCTAACCTGGAAAACAGCCTTTTTGGTAGCCATTACTTCAGCTAGGAGGTTCTAGAACTTCAGGCTCTGTTAATATGCCCTCCCTATTTAGTTTTTCACAAAAAGTCTCTCTTGGAACGAATCCTTCATTCCTTCCCAAAGTGTGTTCTGAGACCAACTTGAATCAGTCCATTGACCTGTCTGTTTTCTTGCCAAACTATGGCAATAAGGCAGAATATATGCTACACCAGTTGGATGTCCACAGGCAATTATACTTCTACTTGCGTAGAACTAAGGAATTTAAAAAATCTGACCAGTTATTCGTCTCCTTCTCAGATAACAGCAAAGGTGCACCAATATCAAAAGTCACCTTGTCAAAATAGCTTACTTGACACTATTACCCACACATATAATTCTCAACATAAACAACTGCCAGGAAAGATTAGAGGCCACTCAACAAGAGCTATGTCAACTTTGGCCACCTTTCAGGCCAGATTGCCTATGGATTCTATCTGTGCTGCAACTGCATGGGTCAAACCTCATAGCTTTGTCATTCTTTGCAAAGTAGACGTGGCCTCCTGGAACAGGGCTTCCTTTCGTTCCACTGTTCTGAAGAGTTTATTCCCTTGAGACACCCAAGAAAGAAGGTGCTGGGGATGCTGTCCCAACCAGCAAGAATGAAGACGAGGTAGGACAAAACTTTAAGAAGTTATGTACTCACCATAACGTTCCATGTTTGTCCATAATCTCGCCTTCATTCTTCTGTCCCACCCTCCTTCCCCCAACCTTCGCTCCTGGAGGATCGAGAGGAATTTTTTATTGGTTGTGAACTGTGTTCTCTGCTTCCCTTCTTGCCTCTTGAGGCATAGGCTAATAACTATTACCATTGGGATGTTGTATATGATTTCAGATGGGCTAATAACTATTACCATTGGGATGTTGTATATGATTTCAGATGTGTTGCTATTTTGCAAACAAGATCTAGGTCATCATCCCTAAGTAAGATGAGATAGGGTATAGCCTCAAGCCAGTGGAAGCTCTCGGGTTTTAGTAATAGGCCGAGTCGGAACCGATGCTCTGTTCCAAACCCAACCAGCCAGCAAGAATGAAGGCAAGATTGTGGACAACAAACTTGGAATGTTATGGTGAGTACATAACTTCTTATTTTTCCACTTTTAGACTTTTTTTGGTGGGGCTTAAGGACTGTTATGTGCTACGATTGTTTTGCCTTGTAGGGAAGCCTGTCCATTAAGCCAATAACTAGATGTATCTTTGACACTAGGTTTGGAAAAGTAGTCTTGAAGTTGCTGTTTCCAAAGCAAAACCCTTTTTTTCTAGAGTCTTATCTTTGCAGTTTGTTCTGATCAAAGTTTAAAGGAATTTGTGAGGTGAAAAAGTTTTACCTTGACATATTTAAAAGTATTGTATTTTTGCAGACTATAGTGTATTTTGATTAAACTTTTCTTGCATCTTTCACTGCACCCAGTTTGGGTGTCTACATGGGTAATAAAATTCACGTCCAACTTTTGCTTTGCTGTTCACGTGCATTATAGTTTCTGCTGTGTGAAATTGTGTAAAGAAGGGGAATATTTTTACTTCTACAGCAGTAATATATGAAGTTTTGTGATACAATTATTGAAAAAAGAAAAGTTATGTAAATGCAATCAGTGAAGCATCGTAAGCACAATGTTTTGATGCAGAAATTAAAATGGACATATTTCTTCAGTGTCCCGTCCAGACTAAATTTTATTTCTGCATCCCAAGAGATTAAATGCTACTAATGGCACTGTGCAGTGTCAGATTTGCCATCGATTGTATGTTAACAGTGTGCATACTTCAGGGAGAAAAATGTTTTAAACCTTTTGCTGCTGGCTTTTATATTGGAGGTTGGGTTATGTAAGACTAAGTGGTTTGTTAGTGATATCCATGCAGCAGAACATCTGTCATTAATGCCTTTGTGTCCTACAGTTTGTTTTGTAGCCCATTCACAGACAAGCATCTTGAAGAGCCATGCTTCAAGACATGCACTCTGGAACATCACACACAATGGTGTCATGCTTCAACAACATGCATATACCAGCACTCAAGCTCTGCCATGTACACCTAGATAAAAATCCATTGTGTCCTGTAACCGTTAGGAACCTAAATTGCACTGTTATGTGCTGCCTTGTGAAGAACATAGTGGTAGGAATTTCATTGTTTGCCAGCAGCCTTTCAAATACCTCACCCTAAGTCACTGACTGGCCTTTTGGCCTGTGTTTCCACCAGAAGTATGATGGTGGATGAAAGCTCTGGTGTTGTAGAAACATTGTCCTGCCTGCCCAAGCTGAGTCCTTCTGCACTGCTAGTTACCCGAGTTCAGGATTGGGCTCTGGCAGCTGGTAGGGTTGGAATGGTGTGCAGGATTGAACAAAGCAGACAGTGTCCAGCCCTTCCATTTTGTTAGAGAGTTTGGGAAATTCCAATGTCTGTGTATCCTCTATTTCTCGGAAATCTCACAGGTCAGTGCCGCAGATTCTGGTGCCATTAGCAAAATCTTGATTACCTTAGTAACCAGGAAATACTACCAACCTGTGCCCAAGGGATTAACCAACGAACTAAGATGTTGATAGTTGTACATTTATTGCCAGGGTATGTATGGACTCGAGGTATCCAAGCCTCAGATTTGTTTTTAATTATTATCTTGACATCCTTCCCTTAGCTGCTACCACAACTGGAGATTCTGATTGACTAATATTGCAATGGTAGCTCCCATCTGCACTTCTTGTATCTTTCTTTTGGACCCCTTCCTCCTTGGGGGGGGCTGCAGATTAACTACTGCGAAGGTCAGTTTCCCAGGGAACTGGAAAGCTCACCTTCTGAAGTATTATGTATGCAGGTGCCCACTAAAGAATAACAGTAATGTCCAGGCTTAGACATAACAGATCTAAGGACATTGACTTTGGATAAAGAACAAGACCTGATTAAGGGTTTGGGATGTGTGGCTAGGCTTAAACTGGCCCTTGTGGTAATTTCCCTAGTAAACACCTATGCACCTATAAGCCAGGGGACAGGCAGAGGCTGCTTGGAGATCAGGGAAGGAATAGTAATTCTAAACTTAAAGCTTCTCAAGTAAGGCAGTCTCTAAATGCACATAATTAGTGAATAATGGGTAAAATGTACACTGAGAAAGTAATTGAAATTAACATGTACACATTAGAGTTCAAACGTCCTAGGAATTTTGTTAGTGCTAGCTAATGGATTTTGTTCGACTTCCCTCTGACTAGTTTAAGACATTTAAAGCCCCACCGAAATGTTTAACCTGCAATTAAGTACTCCATAATGAACTAGCTGGTAATTGGAACTAAACATAAATTTTTTGGAACAATTTCTTGAACCCCTCTCTTATTGAAATGCCCACCTTAGTATAACCGCTAGGCAGTAGAAATACTAGCTATGTGTTAATTTCTAACAGGATTTGCACAGTCACTAGTGCACCCTTTATTATTAATAATGTTGTTATTTTTGTAATGGGGGTATAAATTCCTACAGAATACATCTATTGTAAAAGTGTTTCGAATCCGCTGTTGCCTTAAGAAGTTACTCCTTGCAACATTTTTTTCAGTTTAGTCCTATAGTCCACCATTAATAAAACTATATTTTCTTCTGTACTAAATCATTGTACAAGTAAGAGCCAGAAACACTTGCATCTGCTGCTGCCTTTAAAATTATAATTTTGAGAAGTGGGATTTGCTGTAAGCCACCAAGCGTCACCACTGACTGAAAGATTATCTTAAGTCATGTTAACTGCTTTCAGAAAATTAACTGGAGTGTCAGCCAGAAACATGGGCCATACAATATCTGTAGTCTTGAGCACAGTGATCAATTCTGGCACACTTATCTGCAGTGGATACAAATTGTGTACACACCAGTGTTAAAATGCCAGGTTTTTGTGATATAAAAAAAATGAGACCACAGTAAATCTTTTTAAAACTTTTCTCACCTTTAATGTGACCTATAACCTGTTCAAGTCAATTGAAAAACAAATCTGTTAGGGGAAAAAATATAAAACATAAATGTATAATAAGCTGGTTGCATAACTGTGCACACCCTTAAACTAATACTTTGTTGAAGCACCTTTTGATTTAATTACAGCATTCAGCCTTCTTGGGTAGGAGTCTATCAGCATGGCACATTTTGACTTGGCAATATTTGCCCACTCTTCCTTGCAAAAGTGCTCCAAATCTGTCAGATTACGAGGTCATCTCTTGTGCACAGCCCTCTTCAGGTCACCCCACATTTTCTATTGGATTTAGGTCTGGGTTCTGGCTGGTCCATTCCAAAACTTTAATTTTTCTCCTGGTGAAGCCATTCTTTTGTTGATTTGGATGTATGCTTGGGGTCATTGTAGTATTGAAAGGTAAAATTCCTCTTCATCTTAAGCTTTCTAGCAGAAACCTGAAGGTTTTGGGCCACAAACGACTGGTATTTGGAACTGTTTATAATTCCCTCCACCTTAACTAAAGCCCCAGTTCCAGCTGAAGTAAAGCAACCCCAAAGCATGATGCTGCCACCACCATGCTTCACAGTGGGGATGGTGTTCTTTTGGTGATGCAAAGTGTTTTTGCACCAAAAGTACCTTTTGCAATTGTGGCCAAAAAATTCAACCTGGGTCTTACCAGACCATAACACATTTTCCCGCATGCTTTTGGGAAACTTTATGGATTTTGCAAATTTTAGCTAGGCCCGGATGTTTTTCTGTGTAAGAAAAGGTTTCACTGTTGCAACCCTACCCCATAGTGCAGATATATGGAAAATGCGGGAGATTGTTGTCACGTGTAGTACACAACCAGTACTTGCCAGAAATTCCTGCAGCTCCTTTAGTGCTGTTGTAGGTCTCTTGGCAGCCTCCCTGACCAGTTTTCGTATCGTCTTTTCATCAGTTTTGGAGGGACATCCAGTTCTTTGCAACATCACTGTTGTCCCATATTTTCTCCACTTTTGATGACTGTCTTCAGTGTGTTCCATGGTATATCCAATGCTGTGGAAATTTTTTTGTACCCTTCTCCTGACTGATACCTTTAAGCAATGAGATATCTTTGATGCTTTGTAAGTTGTCTGTGAACCATGGCTTTTGCTGTATCAGGCAACTGAGTAACTGTCAGGAAAATCCTACTAGGACAGCTGAACGTTATTTGGGGTTAATCAGAGTCTCTTTAATTGATGGCAGGTATGTACCCAAGAAGACTGAATGCTGTAATTAAATCAAAAGGCGCTTCAACAAAGTATTAGTTTAAGGGTGTGCACAGTTATGCAACCAGCTTATATGTTTTTTATATATTTTTTCCCCTGACAGATTTGTTTGTTCAATTGAATTGTATAGGTTATAGGTCACATTAAAGGTGGGAAAAGTTTTGAAATGATTTATTGTGGTCTCATTTTTTATATCATAAAAAACTGGCATTTTAACAGGGGTGTGTACACTTTTTTATATTGACTGTATTTTTGAAAAATACCCTTCTAGTTTTTTTTTTTTCTTTGTGATCAAACTTAGAGTTAGATTAGTCAAGGCTGTGTCCATGCCTCAACTTGCAGACATTGAAAATGGGCGCAAAGGTCTTGAGTAGGTACATCCAAGCAAAAAATCTGGATACCTAATCAGCATAAAAATGAAATACCAATATCACAAGTCTTCTGAATTTCAGTAGGATTAAGAGCATACCTCTCAACCTCCTTAGAGCAAGAAATCTCGACAGTGCTGTAAAGTAAAAGTGGGACAGGTCCAGAAATAGGGACAGTTTTTAAATATTGCTCTTAGCTTAGAAAGTTGATAGAATAACAGGTTTTATATTAACAAGAATTTTCTGAATGGTATGAAGACAAACTGAAATGTCATTTTTTTTAACTTCAGTCTTTGATTTGCCACTAATTTTCCAGAAAACCACATTTTTTTAAAAAAAGACTAAAAATGAGGCAAATTTATTGTGATCTGTACAGTAGAGAGGTATGATTGAGAGCTGATCAGAAACCAAGGTTTGAAAAACTGACTTGACAAAAATGACATACAAGAATATTACTAAAGACCATGTAAAAAACTGTGAAGTTTAATGAGTATTCTACCCCAAAAAGTAATTTGTTTATGGGTAATAAAACATTACCAGTGCCACTAGTATGTTGGCTTTGTAGTGGCAACTTGGATCTACGTTTGTGCTGTCCCTATACTCTACTACTGCTTGAGCAGCATTTTACAAACTCACTATCCGCTACTCTGAACTAAGGAACTTACCTGGCTATTAAAGATACCCTCATCTACCTCAAACCTTGGCAACTTGGATCTACATTTGTGCTGTCCCTATACTCTACTACTGCTTGAGCAGCATTTTACAAAGTACGTTAATCTCTTGACCCTGTTAAAGGCTATTCTCAGCTCTGTGTTAAGATTGTACTATATTTACTGGCCCCTGTGTCAGGAACGCTAGCAGCCAGACTCCTCTCCAAGACCAGTAATATTTTCTTTCCCTTACCGCCTGCCTTATCCTTCCCACTTGTTATTTTTCTGCCCTTAGTCACCTGATGTATTACCACTTTTGAGCACTAGGTGCCAGCCTACCAGGCCTTAACCCTTACCCTCTTTCCATTCATATTAGTTTAGCTCTTAACATTATTCTCTCCTATTTTCTCAACCCTTTGTCCGGGTGCCCAGATCTCCCCTAAATCATCACTCCCTGCTCCTTACCTGCACTCCCTCCACCTTCTACCCTTAGCAGACTAGTAAGCAATTTCTTCCTCTTCCCCACCTTTGTCTTGAACTATACCTGCTCCACCTTAAGCTACTCACCGGCTTACCTTCTCTAACTGGGCTGCTCTGCTCACTGATTGTATCCTTCTACTTGCTCTATCCCACTCCGTTCGCCCTATGGGCTCACTCCTACCACCAATTCCCACCCACCCCTAGTGCTGTTAACCTTATACCTATCAAGTCACACCCACTTTATTATCCATTCAGTCACCTTCAACATATGATTATAAACTCCTCCCTTTATCTTACCCAATCAACATCTCTACTCTACCTCAATATCTAAAACCACTCCTCCTGACTTCTCCCCGCAGCTTCCTCCCTAATCACCTCTACTCATTCTCAATAACTATTACCACTCCTCTTACATCTATTTAGTTTATCTTCCACTCCCCTCTACCTCTTCTGACTATCCTTCCATCCCACTACAGTTATCGCACCCTACCCTTTAACTACATTTTAAGCTACCTATCAACTTTATATAATTTTTTTTATCCTTCTACTTTAAATGGCCTACTCTCATAGATCTATCCTCAAATACTATCTTGTCTTTTCTTCCTTATTTATATTTCTAACTTTAACTTACACACTCACTGCTTATGAACATTACACTCTGAATCACAACGTGTCCTATCTGCAAACACTCCCTACTACACATTCCAACTGTTTCTCTCATAGCAACATCACCTCTACTTCAGCTTATCTGCTTCCTAGGTTCCACAGATGTACCCACGTTTCTTACCTCCCCAACAAGTTAACCCCACCCAAGCACTATAAAAGCTTTAGAATTTCATCGGCACAATCCACAAACATTCTAACAGGTGGAGATATTCATCCAAATCCTGGCCCATCCCCCCTAAATGTCAGTCTACAAAATCAATCATTTAATAATGCTACCTCCTCTATAATATTAGATAACTCCCTCAGGATAGCACAACTTAATATTCGTAGCATTAACAACAAAATTAGTCCACTGCATGCTCTCCTTCAAGCTTATGCATTTGATATTCTTTGTCTTACAGAAACTTGGCTAAAACCTTCTACTCATGACCTAGAAATAACCCCACCTGGATATAATATCCTAAGATGTGACCGTACATCAAAAAAGGATGGGGGCGTAGCAATCTTATTCAAATCTGAACTACTTGTTTCACCCTATGATATATCGCTACCCTCTAATACCAATGCCGAGACCCTTACTATTAAACTCCAAATAAATAGCTCTAAATCAATCTATATAATCTGCTCTTACATCCCTCCAGGAAATAATATTATCACTCTAGAAAACATTCTTAGTAGCCTTTCCACTTGCTTACCTCAAGAAACGATTGTGTTAGGTGATTTTAATATAGACTGGACTACATGTAATTCCCCCAACCCTAACACCCACATAAATCTATTTGGTTTCAACCAAATAATAAACACCCCTACTAGAATCCACAAACCAAGTAATAAAGAAACTACTCTTGACTGGATCCTTATAAATAGTCATCCAGATACCTACAAAACAGGAACTCTCCCAGATGACATCAGTGATCACATTCTAACCTACATTAAAAAACAAAAGAACTACAGCCCTAAAAACAACAATTTTGGTACCTATCGTTCTAAAAAACACTTCCAAGTAGAGAACTTCATTAAAGAGCTAAAAGCCTGTAACTGGTCATCTCTAAAGCTACTTAATCTGGATGAAGCAATCTCCTATTTTAATTCTACATTCCTTCAAATTCTAAATAGCCATGCTCCCTTCCGCTCCTCCAGAGTTAGAACCAAAATAGTCCCTTGTCTCACAAAACAAACTAAAGAAAAAATGCTTCTACAAAACAAAAAAAAATATGGGCAAAATGGAGAACCTCCTAAAAGCTCTGCAGACCATCTATACTTTAAACAGCTAAGAAATGCTGTCAAAAAATATAATCTCAGACAAAAAAAAACTACTATTCCCACCTTCAACAATCACACTCTAAAAATCCTCAAAAGTTTTGGTCTGGCATTAATAAACTGCTCAAACTAGGACATGCTAGAACTCCTTCCCCCTATTCTATTCCCAGTAATAACCCTCTGCAAATAGCTAATGCTTTTAACAATTACTTCATTGAAGCTATTCAAACTCTAACTCAAACACTAGCACCCATCACCCCCTCTCCTTCACAACATACTAACAGTCCACTTCCCTCCCTACATTTGCAACATGTTCCAACATCCTTTATCTGCAAACTCCTTCAAAAACTCAAACCCTGCACTCCCTCTGCTGATAGCCTCCCAGCAGAATACCTTCAAATTGCAGCCAAAGCCATAGCATACCCTGTTTCCATCCTTATAAACAGATCTATTTCAGAAGGCTACATCCCCTCCATATGGAAAGTTTCTCATATAATCCCCTTGCACAAAGGAGGTAAATCTACTGATATCTCCAACTACCGACCAATTGCTCTACTCTCCCCATTAGCCAAAATTATGGAAAAATGTATTCACCATCAACTACTTCAGCAACTTCTCCACAATAACTTGCTTGCGAATTGTCAACACGGTTTTAGGCCCTTTTCATAGCACTACTTCTGCCCTGTTAACTTGATTGCATAAACAGGAATCGGAACAATAACTCTCTCTCAGCCGCTCTATTTATTGACCTATCTAAAGACTTTGACATGGTCAATCACAATCTACTTATCAATGTGCTAAAAGCCCAATCTCTTGACCCACAAGCAATCCTTTGGTTCAAATCCTATCTGGAAAATAGACAGCAAGCAGTACTCTGGGACAATAATCTATCCACATCCACACACCTCCCAGTGAGCACTGGAGTTCCTCAAGGTTCTGTCCTAGGCCCTCTTCTTTTCTCCATCTTTATTAATGATCTCCATACTGTTTTTCCACAATCCCCCTGTATACAATACGCTGATGACTCTACTCTTATCTGTACTGCCAAGTCTTCTTCCTCTCTCCAGACTCTTACACAAAATGTATTCAACACAGTTGAAAAATGGTTCACCCAACGCTGCCTTCTTCTTAACCCTAAAAAAAACTAAACTACTACTTTTTACTCCCACCAAAAAATCAACACAGATCCACTTCACTATTACCTCTGACAATGGAACCTGTATTTCCCCTGATTCTACTGCTCATCTCCTTGGCGTAACTATTGACCATAACCTCAACTTCGATGCCCATGTTAACAATACTATTAAATCTGTCAATAAAAAATTAGGCTCCCTGTATAGAATAAAACCCTTCCTTACCCCACTAGCTAGGAAATCCATTGCCCAGACTCATCTTACATCTACCCTATTCTATGCATCCGCCATTTATACCAATCTTTCAAAGCATTATCTCACCAAACTGGAAACTAGCTACAATAACATAACCAGATTTGCCACTGGCTCTCCATATAGAACCCACCATTGTCTTAACCTTAAACAACTCAGATGGCTAGAACTACAAAACCAACTACATTAGAATCAACTTGTGATTGCACAAAAAATCCTGCACCATCCTACTAATACTCCTATCCTCTCCAATCTGATCTCCCCGTATAAAAATCTTACTACACTACGCTCTTCTAATAAGTTACTTATTGCCAACAATTTATCGAATAACAAAGCGGGTGAGTCACTCTAAAATGTTGTGGGTAGAATCTGGAACAAACTTCCTAGTACACTCACTCCTCTCTCATCTACACCAATCTTTAAGAAACACCTCCGAGATCACCTAAAAATACATTGGCTTTATCCCTGCTCAAAACCTGATTGAATCATACTTTTCTTTCTTCTCCTCCCCCTTTCCTCTCCTACTTCCAGAACAAATACCCCCCTGCAACTATTACGACCAGCCCACTCTTTTTTACCTGCATCTTTTCCTTCTCATTCTCTTCTTTTTGCTGACTTAATGATTTATTTTTCAAGGGAATGCTAATGTTCAAATACTGTAACCTCTTGTCTGATTGTACATGACACCTACTAAAGTACTAATACTTGATTCTTTTTTCCTACTCTAATGAAACCATACATTGTTCACAAATTAATAACATTTCTTAGTATGTCTTGCTATGTAATTGAAACTAGTCATTTTTTGAATGTTTGAATGTTATAATTTACTCATGTTTGGAGCTTTTCTCCCCGGGCCTGTACTGAAAATGGATATGTATCCAGCTAGACTAGCCCGGTCAACAAATATAAAATAAAATAAAATAAATAAAAATAAAAGTGTCTGTTTTTCTATGCAAAAATTGTGTGATAATGAAAGGGTTTTCAGAAAATCATGTGAAGGGGTAAGCCAAGCCTGAAAATAGACATGTACTTACAGAAATTGGTGCATCATGTGAAAGGGTAAATTTAAACTTGAAAAGAGAGAGATTTCTCCAAGCAGCCAGACCTTTCAGCTGTCCCTTTGTCTTGCCTCTGTACTAAATGCTTTATTTGCTCAGCATTTCATATCTGTCTAGAGCTTGGGAGGGACTAATATGTATTGCAGCTGCCCTTGTCTTGCTGATCTTGCATCTTAAAAATACCAAAATAATCTAAAGCTGGAGTTGGTTCTACCCTGCTCCTTGTTTAATATCGGGACCCCTCAGAAAATGGTGAAGCCTTTGTCTCCTGGGATCCTGGTAAGAAGCCATTCACATTGTCTCCTAGAGCAAACCAAACTGGTGAAAACTTGACAGTTTTGTCATACCTCTGAGCAGCTGAAAAAAATCAGTCAGCAAAGAAATTTGGCTCTTATCTGAACCCTTAATTCTCATCAAACCTACAAATTCCCCCAGAAAAACACTAACACCAGTGTTAAAGGCCTTTTTCTGCATCCAAACTTAGATGCCTCTGATATACCCCTGGCACTCTGACGTCAAGAAAGAAGCGAGAGCAACCGACGCCGGACCAAGACTTTGGAATTCTGGCCGACTGCGGGACCGCCTGACGGCAGGATAATCCAAGTGTGATGACTGCAGCAGGGTATACACTCTAACATCTACATTTATGGTAGGTATAAAACTGTACTTTTTCCTTCTGTTATCAATGTTATCAAATGTCCGTCATCCTCTTAAAAAAAAGTTTACAGTGAGCACTTTCACTCAAACATGCAATGTACTTCTCCATCCTGTTTGCATTAATTGTCATAAGCACCTTAAATCACAGTTTAACTTTGAATTGAGTCTGTACAAGCAACCTGTTCTTGTGCCCCCTGGATTACTTGCTGGGTCCCTGCTGCTTGCGCTGACTGTTACCCGCCAGGTCCCTGTTGCTTGCGCTTTAAATATTAACTCTAGTTGCTCTTAGTTATTGGACCCATACTAGCAGCTACTTTTTCTCTAGTAATTTAAGTAGAGCAATAAAAATAATTCCGTATCCAAGCTTTGTATTTTTCCTAGTCAGTCTTTGATTGTTGCATCTGTTATTTGCAAAACAATTCAGCTGTCGTAACCGCATTTCTGCTATAATTTAACCTGTTTTATCTTTTTAAATCTGCAATAATTCTGTCCTCTGCTGTCAGAGCATTATTTGATGCATTTTTTAATAATTATTTTTCAATGACTCCTTCAGATTCAAATTTCCATTTCCTCTCATTTCTTCTTGTACTATCAAATCACCTTCGTAAGAGCTAGTTCTGCTAACTGCTGCTGCTCTTAGCCAGTCATGCTTTCTCTTCCCAAAATATTTGTAACCCCTTACTTTGTATCATATATATTTTTTTCTTTTTAGAGAAAAAGTATCCCATGTTGTCATTTCCTATTGATTCTGATCAACCTCTGTCAGCTGCTTTCAATTTGATGTTTACACAAGCAAGATGTTCTTGCTTAAAGAAGAATGTGGGAAAGCTCCAGTATCTTACCGAAGAGGAGTGTACTAATGCGCACAGAATACATGCAAGCAGCACATTATGAAATTACAAGCATGCTTCATAGTAACACCTTCAATTCCTGAGTTTTATCTATCGCTACTAAAAATAGAGTAGCAGTTGGCCTTGTCACATTAGCATCATTATCCATTTATTGCCACCCACAAGTGCCATAACATGGGTAAGGACCTCCTATAGCATAGTTTGCATTTGTTACATGTTTCTGCTCCCCATGATAAGTACATGAAGTTGATGTAGCTTTCAGAAAAACAAATGTGCAAATGTGACAACATTAGGGACATCTCAGGAAATGTCAAGTTACACTGCGGAGACTAAAGGTGTGGCTCTAATAACATGCCAAATGGCTTGGTTATGACAGCCCTGCGGTTATGGACTCCTATGAGGACCTGTGCAAGAGTTAGGCATTTGATTAGTACAATGTGCACCTCCTGCAAGGTGCACAAGTGTGTGCAGTAGAATATGCAGCTCTGTTCTGAACCCTGCATCTCTTAATCAAGCACCTGGGAAAAAGAAGCCTTTGTATAAGCAGAGGCATCCAGCCGAGAGTGCACACTAGGTTGCATTCCCTTGTAAAATTGCCCAAAAAGTGTAGTTAATATTGCAGTATGCCTGACTTTTTTTTTTTTGTCCACATCTACTCACAGGAGGCAGTTTTTCTTGGATGTAATCAGTATTGGCCATATCTTTTTCATTGGTGTTGCATTTCATAAGATATAGAAGCCTTTTTATGGAACTAAATTAACTTTGACTTTGTAAGAGCAGCCTGTCTTAGGCTATTTAAAGCCTTAGTTCCAAGAACATTCTCCAGCCATGTGTATCAGTGGACTAGGGTTTTTTAGCACAGAATTGCATTTGCAAAATTGTACATAAAAGTAGCTTAGGTTGGGCCCCATCCTCACCCACCCCATATCAATGTTATTTCTAGTATAAATTGCACCCATACACATATAAAGAGACAACTCTTACGTTAAATGTAAGAATATCATGCTGCAAGTAAAGCTGTTCATGTTGTGCTTTGTCACTCATTGCTTGTTGACTCCCATCAGTGGGAGCTATCCTAATCAGCAGCCAGGAGTATTGCGGTTATCTAACCTTGCCCCAATGGTGGCTGATGGTAAACATCCACATTATAGAGTGCATTCTACACCTTCTTGTGTTATG
Source organism: Protopterus annectens (assembly GCF_019279795.1). Lineage (NCBI taxonomy): Eukaryota > Metazoa > Chordata > Ceratodontiformes > Protopteridae > Protopterus > Protopterus annectens. Next base: position 219,548,469 of record NC_056735.1, read on the forward strand.
TGCTTGCTGCAAACAACATGCCTGCAAAGGCTGCTTAGTAGCTAGAAATATCAAGCCCATATCCCCAAAATCATGCAGCTATTAAGTCTTCACTTGCATGGGAGAAATTTTGGCCAACCAAGACCATCCGTTCCTCCCTGCAAAATGTAGAGCTAGTTTGAGGTGCCCCCTCCATTCTCCCTGATGCACTAATGAAGTTCTAATAGGTCATGGACAGGACTTCACCCCTCTATGCCCCAGAGCCAGATGTTCCAAGCAAAGTTTCTGTTGGCAGTGAGTGATGCATGCAAATGCATCACATATAAACACTTGCAGATGAAGTGCTTTATATGAACGCTTTAAATTGTGACATCTACGATTTGCTTACATTTGTACTGGATGTAACCAACCCCTTTTAACCTGCAGTGCTAAGGCAGTAGAACAACATAGCTCTCAACATCAATAATTTGAAAGGCTTGGTGTCTACTTTACACCATCAGGATGCAGCTTTCCATTAATGGCTGGCACCCACATCTATCCTGCTCACTCCAGTCTATTCTAACCCATAACCATGCAGTACATTACTAAGCTTATCTGCATTAACCATGTCAAGTAATCATAATGCAGTGTGCTGTCCTATAAGATGCCTTTTTTTTTTTTACTAACTGCCTCTTGCTCCACTTTTCATCAGCACCTCCACTCCCCCTCTTTTTAAATGATTAGCTGCCGCAGACTTCACTAGCACTACAACCCAATTACTTCAACCGCAACTCTACCCCAGGTAGTCTGTCCATCTGGAACATGCATTCCTTTCTTCACTAGGTATTGGCACATCCTAAGGAACAAAGCAAGCAGAAGTCTAATCCTCTTGACACTTTTGCTGTCCACTCCAGGAGTGTTTTTGGCATGGGGATATTGAATTAAATCAAGGACCACTAAAGAGTTATTTTCCTAATAAATTGGGATCAGAATCTCATCCTTTAGTGTACAATGTCAGAAGTATATAGCATAAAATACATGCTGGATTCGGGGAAAAAATAACTTGGTTACCATAACATTCTGGCTTGAGTCCCGGAAATAGCATTCTAGATGCCATGGACATACCACCTTCTGATGTCAGGAAGCATGGTTTAATATCCAGAGTTGAGTATGCATATTAGATCCAGATACACCTCTGCTTTTAGGATTTCTTCATCCTGCAGAAAATGGCAAAAAGTGTGCGCGTGTGACGGTGTGCGCGCGACTCAGGAAAGTTTCTCATTTTCATAGAACAGATTTTGCATCAGTTTACATTTTCAGTACGATACGTATGAAACTCTAATAGCATTATTACCAGATTTAATTTTTATTTACTATAAATTCAAAATTTTTGAGGGACAGAGCAATAATGAGGCAAAACCAGGGACAGTTGAATAGGTATGGTTGTCATAGAATTTCTAAACCTGAAAAGATGCCACTGTGATTAGCACCTTAGACTAGATTGTTAAAATGGTCACCAGTGTTTTCCATCAGTAAACATTGAATTTCTCTAACTGTTTTGAGTCCGTCAGCACCCTATATGTTAATCATAATTAGCCGATTCTCTGAGGCTACGTCCTTGAAGGTTGTAAATAAGTGCGTAGAGGGTAGATCCTCCATGAGTGGGATGACTACACCACAGAAGGGTACCAAGAAGATTCCATGAGTGCACCACTGAAGGGTACAAAGAAGATACCGTGACTACACCACTGATGGGGTAAGTATCATATCTTCTAACTGGAAAGATGGTCTGAAATCACTGGCAGAGGTTCACAGATTTGAACATGTACTTGAGGCATTAATAGCTGTTAAAGAACGAGGTTCACTTTATACAGTCACTGATTCACACCTATAATTTAACTCCAGTCACTCTTGAACATAAACTAGTCCAAATCTAGGAATGCTTTGAATAAAGTTGCCAGTCGTAAAATGCCTTATAGCTGTATGAAGAAAGTTTATTTCTTCAGCGATTTAAGCAGAAAGTTACTCTCTTTGCTTATGATTTTAAACCATGCCAATTAAACCTTGAATCCCATAATTTATTTGTCCTCAGGTAGCAGGTATTTTACACTGGAAAGCAGAAGCTATAATTTCTGTTAAGCTAGAATAAGCAATTTTAATTTTTGTGAACCCTTTGAGTATAGTCTCAAGCTTTGCTGCATAAATACAGAAAGCCTTTGTGCTAAAGTCCAAAAAGGGTGAAAAGATTTGTACGGCTCTGAGTGCTTGAATTAGTAAATGACCATGGCATCTGCAGTTTGCGTCTTTCGGCTTTTCCCAGGTAGGGGTCGCCCATGGCATCTGCAGTAGCTCTGTGAAACTCTCTTGATACCAGAGCAGAAGTTTAAGTTTTAGAAGCAGCAGTGAAGCATTTCTCATTTTGCAGATGTGTTGCTATGACCTACAAATTTAAGCAAATGTAATTCCTAGGGAAACATGACAGTTCATATATTGCTGTATCATGTGACATTTTTTTTCTGATAGAGGACACAAAATTGTACTTGGTTTGGTGATTACCATTGTCTTGGCAGTGTTTTGAAGCAGGAATTTGTACTTTTCCTTAATGTTTTATATACAGGAGGCATGACCGATTTGTGTAGTTGGTAGGTAGAACTGTGTTTTCAAATTACTTTAAATGTCACAATGTGTAATTCAATGAAAACTGATCTGAAAATGTGTTTTAATATCCATCTGTAGTCTTAACTTCCAGCTTTTTGTTCTGCAGGTAGCTGTGGTAGTTGCTATTCCTTTTCCTCAATGGGAATGTTGGAGGCCAGAATTCGCATCCTTACGAACAACACACAGACCCCTATCTTCAGTACACAGCAGATTGTTTCCTGCAGTGAATACTCTCAAGGTATAGTATGGCATTTTTCATTTTAAGTTCGTTCACAAAAAGCTGCTGGGTTCTACAGTAGATCTTTGTGCTTCCAGTACATCTCTAAGATTGTGTGAAACAGCTTATATGACACTTCTACACCCTTTAAATTGTTGCTGAAAAGCCATCCGGACATATTTGGTAAATCACAGGTTTGCAAGTTGCTTTGCAGGTTCAGGCTAGCTGAACAGGAATTCTTATCCAAAATTTTCACCAGTTTTAATGTTTTTAACGTTGTAGCAGGTGGTGTTTTGGGAGGAGGCTTGGCCTCTCCCAACGTTTACACTACAGAAATCTTGAATCAAGAAATGCACTTAGTGAATTTGCAGGTACCTTAACAAATGGAAGTATAGTGCTTACTCGTCTGCATCCTTCTCAGAAATGCAGCAACTTCAGGGTTGTTTAAGTAGAGGAAGTGCAAGGGGATTCCCTTTTTGACACCCTGATATGCTGGATTTTGCTACAACATAGGAAGAAGTTTCTTTGCAAGTTCACTTAAATATCTGAAGTTTGGGTCATTATTACTTAGTAAAACAGTTCACGTGTGGCTGGATTTCAACAGACCCTATACTCCAGCTTTTTAAACCCCCCCCCATCTCCTCATGGGCTTGTTCTACCACCCTGTGTTAGTGAAGGTTAGGTTTCCCACCATTTATTAATTTTTGTTACTTTTGACTAGGAGTGCCCATCTAGAAATTTACATTGGAGCATCGGGAAGAAAGGTTCCACTGTAAGGAAAAAAGGCAAAATATGCTAACAGTAATAAACATGTAAAATGCATAAATAGTATTTATCAAGGTCAGTAAAACTGCACATGGCTGGCTGAGAGCAAACTCGTTAAGTCCTCTGTCAAAGTGTGATCTTAAGTCATACCAAAAAATGCCATAGTATGTGTACTGTCCTGCAAGTATGAGTGATAAAGCACTGAAAGAAGATGAATACCTGTGAAAAATGAAAGACATATATTTTTGTTGTAGAGGTACAGCTGTTTGCTCAAAAGGACAGACTGCCAAAAAAGCATAGTTTAGACAGTGTGAAACAGTGGTACTTAATGCAGTTTACTCAGTGTTAATGAGAAAGGGAGAGAAGGTTCAGCAGTAAATGTTCATGCTAAACTAGCTGAGCGTAGCTGTAGGATAAATGTGGTATGTCGTAGAATGAAATCTTGAAAGGCTGTTGGTCCTCAGAAAACAGGGAAGGTAAAGAGAATTGAGGAATACCATGCAAGGTCAGTTAGTGTGGAGAGAGGAAGGTAAAGAGAATTGAGGAATACCATGCAAGGTCAGTTAGTGTGGAGAGAGAATGTATCCATGTTTAAGTAATGGTACATTAGCATTTCCATTGCAACTGATGATTTTTGAAGGCCAGACTTGGATTTACAGGTGCTTTTCAGAGCTACGCTAGAGTTGGAAGGTGGAAGGAGTCTCATACCAACCAGTACAGTTTTCCCTGGGCACAAGAGTTTGTAGACTATTGCAAGTTGGGAGCTATTAACTCCCCAAGTGATGTTGACATCCTACAGAAAGGCCTCGCTGAGACCAACGACTGGTGTCAGAACCATGGCCTTAACCTCCATGCCAAAAAATGTCGTCATCCCCCTTGGGAAAAACCCGGTTCCCTTGAATTACCACTTCGATGGTGCTCCACTGAACACAAGGCGTTATACGAGATCTGGGAACACAGGTTGACAGCAACCTCTCTTGACCACCACATTGCCACTGTGGTCTGAAAGTCCTGTGTGGCACATCTCATTACTAAGGGTTTTGCATTCAGGAAGAAAGAGGTCCTGGTCTCCCCTCTGCTATTCCCTCATTAGGCCAGTCGTAGATTACAATGCCCCATTTGGCATGTACTTCACTAGACACGCCCAACAACTGGAGAGGCTGCAAAAGTACCTCACAAAGAGGATCCTAGGCTTTAAGCACTTGTCCTATAGGGACAGACTCAAAAAAACTCAACTATTCTCTGTCTCATTTCACCTACTTGGAGGGGATCTCTGCCTGACTTACAAAGCATGTCTGTCCCAGCTCTGTTAGAAATGCTACATCTAAAGGAATCCCAATCCCTCCGCACCACACCCCAGAGACCTCAGTCTCATTGCCACAATCAACAGAGCATGCTGGAGGGACAGGTGCATAACCCAGAGACTGCCCATGCTATGGAATAGACTTCCCATACATGTCAGGCAGAGCACCTCACTGGCCCTCTTCAAGAGAAATCTTGAGTGGATGGGAAATAGAAAATTCACTCCAGGGATGACTCCAGTGGCTCTACTGGACAAGAGGCAGTGGGAACTAAGGTTGGGTGGCACAATACCAGGGTAATCCTATGGGCTAGGCTTGTAAAGACTCCAGAGCCATTAGCCTAGTACACACCTATGAACCCATGGTGGTTACAGCAAAACATTTTAGTACGGCTGCTGTAGTTTATGGTGGAGGAATGTGAGAAGGCATGTTAAGTTTTGCAGCAGCCTTGTAATTGTTTTTTTTTTTTTTTAAATATCATCTGTTGGGCCACCAAGAGCTTGTGAATTCTGAAGCAGAGAGCTGCCACTACGATAATAGCTTGCCTTGCTACCTTTGTTGCAATGTGTGGTCACATTGCATCCATCTCACTGTCTGAAAAGAATATAGTCTTGTTTTTTTTCTTACACTGCAGTACTGTGACATGCCACTGTACAGAATAGTGCTAGCCCTTTCCACAGGGATACCATTTTAGCCAGTGTTACTTTTTAGTACTGACAAACCTTTTACCCCAATAAAGTGCTCAATCTAGTCCTTTCAGATTCAACATGATTCTGTGTACTCAAGTAGAATGAGTCTGTGCTTACAGCAGCACCATAATACATTTATATTCACCGCTGTGATTACAACAGTAGCATAGTGTATCTGTAAGCATGCATAACTAGATTTTGAAGTGTCTTTGAGTAGTTTAAATTCTTTTGTAGTGTGCAACTTAAGCAGGAAAGCAGCAGAGGTGTATCACTAGGAGTGCCTAGCAGAACTCTCAGTCTGGACTAGGTGTATTTGTGTTGATTACTTACTAATATTAGGCTTCAGAAATAAGCAACTCTCCTGGTGTTTGCACAATACAGAAAATGCTGAAGCTGCAAAATGTACATAATTTCTCATGGATCAAACAAAATCGGAGTTCTTCGCAAGGCACTTTATAGGAAATGGCAGATTTTTTTAAATTAGCTTGTTCAAAGTGGCAGATTTTTATAGTCATGATGGTTTTGGGTGTGATAAATTAGTGCTTTACTTGTATCAGCAAGTGCAGTGTGCTTGGTTCAGCAGAAATGCGGGAAGGATGAAAAGGGACTTTAAGTCAAATGCATATCCTGAGGCATAGCAGCCTAAATCCAGTGTTAAGTGAAAACGCTGGAAAATGATGATCCAGGCAGAGTGCATAACTGGAGAGGAAGAAGTAACAGCAGCACAAATAGAAAGGTACATGGGGTAGTCAGGTGGATGAGCTAAAAACCAAGCAATATGACGAAAGATAATTCAAACGGACACTTCCAGTGGGTTCTACACCTTTTTAGCTATGTTAACTAAAGTTAATCTTGTAAGGTTGCCATAAGCAAGAAAGTCAGCTGCAGTCACTTTAATATTTTTTTTTCCTATAAAATCTAGACTTAATAACTTTATTAAATTTAACACGGCAACCAATGATCTAGTAAGTGTTTGCTAACTCATGTAGTTTACCATGTAATTCTGTAATCCTAGATAATGTACCTCCTACAATTAAGTGAAAAACACTTTGCATGAAATTCCTTTCTTCTGTAGAATAGCCACACCCCTTCTTTTCTTCTGTAGAATAGCCACACCCCTTCTTTTTTCAAAGGATTATAAATACTTAGCATCATATCCCTAAGGTGTCTGTCCAGCAGGCGAGTCTCTAGTATATATTAAAAATGGCAATGGGGTTATTTGAACTTTTCAGTAGAATCATGTAAGCAATCTATATGAAATGGAGCAACTGAGATCTTTTCTAATCAAAGAAAGGGAAATGCGATACTATAGATATAGACAGAATTTGCATAGCCAAAAAAATAAAACTACTAATTAAGTAATGCATGGTAGTAACTCTGAAAGTAAAATTGCTCAAACTGCAGTCATTTATAATGCTTCCTAGTGACTGAAATGCTTAGTTTCATTGATAAATTACTAGGCTAGCTGCCCATGTGGGCCATTTTTTAGGCCTAGCCAATTTCTCACAGAGGTGAGTATCCAACCTTGTCCCCTGTGTCTGAAATGCATTTTAACTGTTAAGCCAAATCCCAATTCCAGATAAGTCTCCATTGGGGAACCCCTTCACATAGAAATGGTTGCCCTTTTAATAAAATATTTAATTTCTATTTTCTGAGAAGGGTTTTCCCTTTTTAAAAAAAAAATTCTTAATCTGTATTAGAAGTATCTGTCAGGGACTGCTAATACTAGATATCTGGGTTTATTTAACTAATTGGGACTGTATGTGAAAAATTACGTACTGCTTGTGTTTTATAACTAAGATCTGAAGTAGTTAACTTCATTTGGTCATCAACCTGTGGGTTTCGGATCCAGACTGGTTCTGAGATGGCAGTTTCACCAGCATCAGATCTGAGTTCCCAAGCTCCTCCCCTTACCCATAATACCACTGCATCTCTGTCCTTCCCTCAGATCTCATTTGCCGTGGCTTCGCCTGCATCATGATCGCTGAGCTCCAGGTGGTAAGTTAGTTTTTTTTTGGGGGGGGGGGGTTTGAGTGTAAGTGTGTGTTCCTAGTTCTTGGGTCCCTTTATTCCTCCCCTTAGCATTCTCTGTTACAGGTTTAGTGTTAATTTTAGTTTTTAAAAAAAAAAAAAGTTTGTTTGTTAGTCAGGGTAGTGTAGGCCTTCTTTCCCTTCCCGCCTCTTATTTCAATGTGTGTGTTGGGTAGCCTGACTCCGTTATGGCAGATCAACAAAAGTTGGTCTTTAGGAAATACACAGTGTGTGGCCATAAGTTTATCCCCTGTGGATGGCCACACTCTGTCCATTGTTTAGAGGCCACTCATTTGTCCACCGAGTGTTCCATATGTGCGGGGTTTAACCCTAGGGCCTTAAGGGATCTTAAGGACAAATTAATCTTAAAGGGGCTTCTCCCCTCCACGGAGGTGGCTGTCTCTCCGTCTTCTGCAGTGGCAGTCTCTGCTGTGACCACTCCCTCCACTTCTGTTGTGTCCTCTTCTTCCTCCCAGGCTGGGACTCCTCCTCCTGACCACTGACCTGGGGAAAGGGAGAAGAAAAAAGAGAGAAGCACCATGATAAAGGGAGGAAGAGATCCCCGGAACGTACTGATCTGGTGAGTCCTCCTCCCAAGCTTCCTGCACCTTCCAGGCCGACTTCCCCTTGGCTCCAATCTCCTATGTTTTCCGTGGAGCGGAGGAGGTTCGGCTTTCATCTAGGGCCTCCAGTTACCGTCCTAGGTCAGCATGGGTGGCCTCTTCTAGGTCAACTAGGAGCCTTTCTGAAGCTGACATGGACAGATTGATGCGAAGATTTGTTCGTACTCAGCTTCAGATGGGGGTCGTTGGCTCCCTCTCTCTCTGGAGGGGGTAGCTCACTGCCACTATTTACACCAATTGCTCCTTCTCCAAACCATCCCCTAGTTTCTGAGTTCCAGGATCAGAGCAGTCCAGAAGTCAGGGGGTCGGCACCAATGGTACTACCTACCTTGACGCCAGCAGTTAACCTTGAACGCATCTAATCTGACTGGGTTGGATCCGAACTCTTGGAGCAGTAGCCTGGATGTCTGATCTGAGGGGTTTTGTTTTTCCCATTTGGCTCTGAATTTGTCAGGCCGAGACCTACCCCTCGGAGCTTCGGCACCTTCTGATTCGACTCCGATCCCAGTGTCTGATCCAGGGAGGGCGTCCTCCGTCAGTTGCTCAGGAGGCTCACTCCCCCTCTGTATTCAATGTGGTGGAAAGGGCTCTCGCTGATGGATCAATGCCCCTGACCATCTCCTCTGAGTCCACCCCAGCCACCTCTATTTGGGTGCATTTTCTGCCAGTCTGCCCATGCAGGGACAGCCAGTGATCGACATGCCCCAGACTGTTCCCCATGAGGAACACCAAGCGGTTCGTGAGTCCTCTCCAGAGAGCCTCACTGAAGGTAAGTTCCTCACAAACGCAAGTGCAAAAGGAGGCACTTGGACTCCCCCAAGTCCCTCACGGAAGATACTGACTTGGAGGAAGGGGAAGGCTCCCCAAGATCACCCCCTGAGGATGTCTCATTTGGAGACTTGGAGATCCTGCACCAGCAGGGAGGGTTGGTCCACCCCCCAGACCTTCCTCTGACGAGTCGGTGTTTCTGGAGGCATTCGACGGGCCCATCTACTTCTTGGTTGTGTCCCCCAGCGGACCCCCCTGGTGGACCTCTTCACCCTCTGGGCATGGAAAGAACCGGACACCGTGGAGCCAATCCCAAAACATCCAGATAAAATTTTGAGCCCCCTCCCCCCCCCCGATGGATCAATCAAGCTGGAATAAAGGGTCCCCAGTGGATGCCATGGTGGTAGCAGCTGCCACGAAAAGAACTGTCTCATGAGAGTTCCACGGTCCATCCCCTGGACCGAGAGTCCAGGACGATGGACCGGTTGAGAAAGCGGACTTATGCCTCAGCTACCTTTGTATAAGGGCACTGAACTATATGGCCCATGTTACCAGACTGCAGCATGACCTAATCAGAATTCACTGGGTCTCCCCCAGAGTCCATGTCACCAGAGGATAAATGCACATTCTCTATGCGAATGGCCACTCTGGAAGTGGTTACCAATATGTCCATGCGACTCCCTTCTCATGCTGCCGAAGGAGCGGCCAGGTCTGGTATTGCTAAGAGGCGACACACCTCGCTTAGTCTATGTAATTTCATGGAACGCTTCAAGGCGTCTTTTGTGAATGTTCCCTATGACTGCTCTTCCTTGTTTGGGAAGACTGTCAGTGATGCACTAATCCAGAGTGAGAAAGACGGGAAGGCACTGTCTGCCATTGGAATCCACTTTTCTAACCCCCAAAGATCCTTCTCCAGGAATCGGCAGGGGCAAAAGATGATGTGGCTCCGGAAGTCAGTATTCCCGAGACGCTCTGGACTCTTTTTCCACTAGAGGCAGAGGAGGGCAAGACAGACGCTGGCCCAGAGGGGTGGGAGGTCCGAAGAACTTCGGGTCTCTAGAACTCTTCTCGGACCGACCTGTGCAGCAGCTCTGAAGGGTTGCCCAACTGCTCTGGAGGCAGTCGGGGACCACTTCTCTATGCACCTGGCGCCATGAGAGTTTGTGTCAACAGACCATTGGGTGCTCCAAATAATATCCAGAGGTTACACAATTCCCTTTGTGACACGTCCATCTCCCCCAAAGCACCTCCTGGACGTTCCACCCACGCAAAGGGAGGCAGCAGCCATCGAAGTAGAAAAGCTGCTAAGCAAACAGTCCATCCAGCCTGTCCCCCCAGATCACTATGGATCAGGCATCTATTCCAGGTTCTTTTTGGTGCCAAAAAAGACTGGGGACTCCAGGCTGATTCTCAACTTTTCCACTCTGAACCTGTCAGTTGCCAAAGAAAAGTTCTGGACGGTCACTTTACAATTCATGCTGCCTTACCTGCAGGAAAATGGATGTGCAGTATAGACCTCCAGGATGATTACTACCATGTAAAGATTCACAGACACTCCAGGAGGTTTCTCCGCTTTCAGCTAGGAGCCAATCACTACCAATTCCTGGGCCCTACCCTTCTGTCTCACCACAGCCCCCAGGGTGTTCACCAAGGTCATGGCAGCTGTAGCAGCTCACCTGAGGCTTCAGGGAATACAGGTCTTATCTGTACCTGAACGATTGGCTCCTTGCCGCTCCCACCAGGCATCTACTCCGTCAAGCCAGGGATTATTTTCGGAAGTTGTCAGCCTTGCTGGACATACAATACAACCAAGTCCTCTCTAGAACCGGTTCAGGTCCTGGACTACATAGGGGCGAGAATAGACACATTACAATCAAAAGTCTTTCTGACTCCAGAGCGGGTTCGGAGTCTTCATCTTCACATCCTCGTGATTCTTCAGTATCCTTTTCCCCCAGCTGCAGTGGTGTTAAGAGCCCTAGGATTCATGGCAGCCACTATCATTCTTCTTCCTTGCACTTGTCTTCACATATGGGTGCTGCAGTGGACATTGGTGGTCCAGTGGTCCTTATTAGATCGACGTTTGACTCACCTGATTCGCATAAGTGAGGCATGCAAGAAGTCCCTCCTCTGGTGGCTCCACTCTCTGGAAATAGTAGAGGGACGGTCCTTTGTTGTTGCCCCTCCCCAAGCCACGATGACCACGGACACCTCCCAACTAGGCTGGGGTGGGCATTGCTCTGACAGGACAGTCCAAAGCATGTAGTCCCTAAATGAGACCTTTCTGCATATCAATGTTATGGAGATGAGGGTGGTCTTATTAGCACTGCAGGCCCTTCATGCCTTTCTTCCTTTGGGAAATATTGTGATTCAGACTGACATGTCCGTGGTCTGGTACATCAACAAACAGGGAAAAAAACAGATCCTACTCCCTTTATCGAGAGGCATGAGAGAGTGGGAATGGGCGATCTCCACCAACCGTTTTCTGATAGCAGCACACATTCCAGGTTGGTTTAACATACTAGCGGACAAATTGAGCAAAACTATCCTAATGCCTTATTGAGTGGTCTCTGAATCCTTGTGTAGCGGAGTGGATCTTCCTCGCATGGGGGCAGCCTTGCTGCTATCTCCATCTTCCAACATGAAGTGCAGTGAGTTCTTTGCTCTGATCCCCCCACAGGTGGAATTCCCCAGAGATGCTCTGGTCCATGCTTGGCCTTCCGGTCTTCTTTATGCATATTCCCCCGTTACCCCTCATGACAAAGGTTTTACAGAAGGCTCGTTGGTTTGGGAGCTGAGTCATCCTCATTGCCCCATTCTGGCCTCGCCAGATCTGGTTTCCCTGTCTGGTCTCATCTGGTAGCTCCTCCTTGGATCAAATTCTGGATCTTATTTCGCACCCTTCAGGGATTCCTCTTCCAGACCTTTTCCAGCAGGGCGCCAACTCTTCTACAGTGAAAGTTCAATTGGCTGCCGTTTCTAATTTTCATGTAGGCAAAAATATGGGGTCTTTGGCTTCTTCCAGACTTTGCAAAACTTTTATCAAGGGGACATTTCTTTTACGGCCTCTAGACCCCACTCCTCCTTGGGATCTTACCTTAGTTTTACAGATGTTAGTTGCTCTGCCCTTCGTACCAGCTGCCTCCGTGGACTTGCAATATTTGTCTGGGAAAACAGCTTTCCTAGTGGCCATCACCTCGGCGAGGAGGATGTCAGAGCTTCAAGCATTATCTGTTAAACCCCCTTATATGGTTTTTCATAAAGACAGGGTTTCACTTCAGACTAATATTTCCTTTTTGCATAAAGTGGCTTCAATGTCGAAAATCAATCAATTTACCTGTTTTTTTTTCCCCAAATTTTCAGAACAAGGGTGAATATAAACTACATTTGTTAGATGTACATAGGCAGTTACATTTCTACTTGCACAGGACTAAGCCCTTCTGCAAGTCTGACCAATTGTGTCCTGCACTAGACCTTTTCTAGGCAAACCAGTTTCCAAGGTGACTATTGCCAAATAGATTTCCCTTTGCATTATGCAGGTTTACAAAGATAAAGGTATGCCTATTCCAGGGAGGGTTTATGCCCATTCTACCAGGTCCATGGCTATGTCAGCTGCTTTTTGGTCTAGTATCCTTGGACGATATTTGTTCAGTGGCTACGTTGGTCCTCATCTCATACTTTCGTTTCTCATTATAAATTGGACATGGTTTCCAGAGGGAGAGCATGCTTTGACTCCGCAGTGCTCCGGAACATCCTTCCATGAGGGCCTCCCAAGGTTATAGTAGCTGGGGACTCTGTCCCACAAGTTGATGACCAAATGAAGTTAACTTCAGATAAAGTTATGTACTCACCATAATGTTCCATCTGAGTAGTTAGACTTCATTTGTCATCAGCCATCCCTCCCCACTTCCCCTGGCATTGTTATTGGGTTCTTTCAAGATGGTATCCTTGCTGCGGCCCTCTTGCTTTTACTTTTAGGTCTGGTATTGTCGATTGGGCTCATGTATTGGGTGGCAAACTCAATCTGAGGGAAGGAAGGAGATGCAGTGGTATTATGGAAGGAAGGAGATGCAGTGGTATTATGGGTAAGGGGAGGAGCTTGGAGCTCTGATCTGATGCTAGTGAAACTGCTCTCTGATGCGGTCTGGATCCAAAGCCCACAGGTTGATGATAAATGAAGTCTAAATACTAGGATGGAATGTTATGGTGAGTACATAACTTTTTTTTTTTTTTTTTTTTTTTTTTATACTTTGGATCGTGCAGGGATGTGCTTCAGTGTAGTGCTTGTGTTAACTACATGACAAACTGCTTGTTTGTCAACATATTTAGGATTTTAAAAGGACTGTTGACAGGGAAATTGTGTGGTGCTTGTGCTTCTTTTCGAAAAGGCTGGGAGAAGTGTTGCGAGTGCAGGTGTGCTGCTTGTGAATATTTGATGACAAGTTTACCTTTTGACTCTCTCCATCAATACTTGCTTTTGCCATTTTCTTTTTTGGTTACAGCATGGATATTTCAGTCCTGCTGGTTCCACTCCCACTGTACCTAGAAAGAAAAAAAAGCACTTGCAAAGGAGCTCGCTGGTACTCAAACTCAAATACAGAGTAACATCAAACTCTGTGTACATCAATCCAAGTTAAAATGTACGAATAAGCCATTAAATAGCAATCTAAAAAACCTTAAGTATAAAGATTATAAATATAAAAATAAATTATACAATATCCAAAGACCCCATAGCATTTTTCCATGAGAAAAACTAGAGCAGTATAAAACTGATAAGGGTTACAGTTACCTATCAAGAGCCTTACGTTTTAGTAGGCAAGTTATAGAAGAATGGTGAATGAGACCTAAAACAGCTGTCATCCTGACTTCTAAAAGTAGGGAACATGGTCCACCACTACTACTCGTTAAAATCAGTTCCAGGATGGTAAATTTAAACTCGGGGTGAGAGTTAAGCATGCGTTTTGCCAGTGCATTAATGCTTATGTTATTTCTTGTATCATAAAAATGCTAATAAATTAATGGTTTCAAACTGTTTGGTTTTTCCAGTGTAATATGCTGTACATACCTGGCTTAAAGCTACATATACCACCCCTTTGGGCAGGCAGTTAGTTCTGTTGCATCTGATATCTTCTCCCATTGATCGTGTAATAGTGACCTACTTTAATAAATTTACAGTAGCAACAAGTCCCACAATTGTTCATACCCTTAATAGTGCCCCAGTGCCACTCTGATGTTTCTCGGAGGTTTTTCAAGCAGATTCCTTTCCTATATACTTTTAACTTCTCCATTGCCTGACTTGGTATCAACATCATCATCATTAAAGATGGTCCAGTTCTTTTTCATAATCCATTTTATCACATCACTTTCCTTGTTAAAGGTGGGAATAAAAGAACTATATACTGCATGTATTTTCACCGTAGTGAGGTGCGTTAGAATTATGGGAACACACACACAAAATTGGATTAAAATGATCCCCTTGTAAGAATTACTACTTCCTTCAGCTTCCTAACCGTAGATCTGGGAATGCCCTCTTTGTAAAAATATATTTTCCATAAATAGACATTCATCCTGGAAATCAGATGCTCTTGTCACCATCCAGGCGGCCCTAACGAACTTTTCTTTCATGATAGCTTTCTTCTGTTGTGTGGGGTGTGCACTGGTGTGATGAAGTAAAGTATGCGTACATAGGTTTCCTCTAAATATTTGCAAAAAATGTGTTGATGTGTCATCCTTCCCTAAAAGTATGGTATGAAATACTTGCTTCACACTGTGAGGTGAAGACCAAAAATTCAGTGCTACTATTAATGAACTTAATAATAAATTCCTTTAGATTCTCTTTGAAGTCTTTCCAAACTAGAAAAATAGCATCCAGGTACTTAGTACAAAATCTAAATCTTTCCTTGTGTGCACCATTCATAATAAATTTCTTTTCCCAGTTTGCCATAACTAAGCTGGCAAATAAGAAACCACAATTAGAACCCATTGCCACCCCTATTAATTGCATGTATTTAGCATTAAAATATGACATTGCTTTTTAAAATCAATTCAAGCATCTTCTCGTATAAATTTTTTCTTGTGATATTTTTATCCTGTAAGACCTCAATAAACCATCAAACCTCCAATTCATATGGGATAACAGTCTAGAGCTCCTTGACATCTATCGTACTAAAATGTTGCCATTAAATTCTTGCGGCTTTAATTCTCTCTTAAAAAAAAAAAAAAAAAATCCATAAATCTTTACACACCTGCTCTTCATTCAATAAGCTCTTTAGACTAGTGTCAATGAACATCACACAGGCACTAGTTATAGATCTCCTACCATCCACTATAGGTCTCATGGGTTGATCTAGTATGATGTTGTGGCAATGGGCTCTAATATATTTAAGTGTAGCTGATTGTTTAACCACGGTAGTGCAGCGGAGCGGTTAGCATCGTAACCACAGTAGTGCAGAGGTTAGCATCGTTGTCGCCTCACAGCAAGAGGTTCTCCGGTTCGATCCTTGGCTGGGGTGCCTTCTGTGTGGAGTCTGCATGTCCTCCCTGTGGTCGCATGAGTTTCCTCCTGGTGCTCCGGTCTCCTCCCACATCCCAAAGACATGCTGTAGGTGGATCGGACACTCTAAATTTGCCCTAGGTGTGAGTGTGTGCCTTCTGTGTAAGGTTGGGCGCCGGGCTGGCAACTCGACACCGTAAAACTCCACTGCCAATCATGAGCGGAGAGGTGATCCGCTGTGGTGACCCCTACCCGGGAAAAAAGCCGAAAGAAGAAGCTGATTGCCAAAACGCCTGTCACATGACAGGTTAAACTGTCTATTTAAACTGACTTGGATGTATTTTTAATATCTCTGAAGAAGTCCTGTGGGTGTACAGGACAAAAACACTTGTTTCTCTATTGCATTATATTTATTTGTTTGTGACCTGTTTTTATCGTGTCTGAGTATGAGGATTAAAAACTTATTTAGATTACTTGTGGACTTCATCCCTTAAGTTATACAGTAGGTAGTAGCTAAAATGCATTTAGAAAATGTTACAAGAAATGTCCTGTAAAAAATACTGGACTTACTAAGGGAGACTAAGAATTAAACAAGCTTCCTATATAATTTTAAACGTGTTGTATTTTAATACTAGAACTCAAACATAACTATGATAAAGGGTGTGTGTGCATATATATATGTACACGCAGATACAGATGATCTGTCTTGAAATTTTTAATAAATACACTCATTTTGTGAAACATTGCTAATGAACATTGCCATCCATGTATTGAATATGTCCCACAAAGTATTTTCAGAGTAACATTTCTGTGCCTTGAAACCATACACTATGACTGAGAATTTACACAGAAGGGATGAATAAATATCGAGTCTAATTCACAAAAACGTATGAAAGCTACTACAATAGAACTGATATTAAGTTGCATCTATGGATGTGGTAGAAATGGGAACACAGGTGTTTCTCTACTAGGTCTTCATGGTTAGAGGATTGCAGATAAACATGTATTCCCCAATAATCTTCATTTGATGAACTTTTTTATAATGTTTGCTCTGCATGTTATAATGGCACAGTTAACAAATCCTTTTATTTTGTAGGCTGTGCTGGTGGATTCCCTTACTTGATTGCTGGAAAGTACAGTCAAGACTTTGGAATTGTTGAAGAAGAATGCTTCCCTTACATAGGCAAAGATTCACCATGTACCATCAAAGATGGCTGCTATCGGTATTATGCATCAGAGTACCATTATGTCGGTGGATTTTATGGAGCATGCAATGAAGCACTAATGAAAGTTGAGTTAATAAGACATGGACCTTTGAGTGTTGCTTTTGAAGTTTATGATGACTTTTTGCTTTACAGAGGAGGCATTTACCACCATACAGGGCTGAATGATCCATTCAACCCATTTGAGTTAACCAATCATGCTGTCCTTTTAGTGGGTTATGGTGCTGATGAGACAGGCGAGAAGTACTGGATAGTGAAAAACAGCTGGGGAGCATCATGGGGTGAAGATGGATACTTCAGGATCCGTAGAGGAACAGATGAATGTGCTATTGAAAGCATTGCAGTGTCTGCAACCCCCATTCCCAAGCTGTAAGATTTACAGCACTATTTTAACTATAAATCATGCAGTCTTAAATTTTAAGATTTATCAGTCATTTAAAATTGATCACACGTTTTACAAGGCAAATAGTTAATTGCAGTTTGTATTTCCAATAGTTGATTGAAGAGCGTTTTTAAGATTCGCTTTTAAGATTTTTGCAGTACATGACTGGGTTTTTATTGCTAGGACAATTACAAGGGAATGACGCGACTTGAAATGCAGTTGTACAGTTATTTTTAAGTGCAATATTTAATTCGGTCACTTTTGCAGAAAACAAAATTGCAGTGTACTCTTAACTGAAGCTTTAAATATTGTTGCCTGCCCCTCTTTTTGAAAGAGGAAGGTCTTACATTTTTACCAAATAAGAGCAAATTAATTGAATGTTCTGCACCGGAGCTGGGTGGTGCAACAGATTTTTATATTGCATATTTTTTTTAATGTAAACGGTGTGTACACATTATAGGTTTTCTTGTGTCGAGTATAAAAGTTGTACTGTTTTTACCAGAACTCCTATGAATGTTTGTATTTTATGTAATTTCATGATGCAGTGTGTGATGGGTTTATGATTTTACATCTTGGGAATACATATCCGCATTTAAAAATGTCAATGGCAAACAGAGGTGTCATAAACTTATAATTTTGTTTTAATGTAATGAAAGTCCAAAAATTATAGGACATAACATTGATTCTTAGGAATGGTGCCTTTTCAACCTCTGACATGCTCTTTTTTTTTTTTTTTTTTAAATTGTGCATTAGTAATGCAAAACCTTAGTTAAAATCTGAAAAGGGGACACTTTATAAAGGAAGAAATTATTTTGTGCTGCATTTTCAAACTGTTAATTACTTTTGTACCAATAAAAATCTTATTTGACATTCATGACATTTTTGTATGCATATTTCCTTAAGTTGTGTTTGCACACAGTAACACTTTGTCTGTCTACCAAGTAACAGCTTTGCAAAGCCTAGAAAGTAGCTTTTTTGAGATGCCCAAGAAAAAATGCAGCGACTTTAATAGCAGTCAATAGCTGTTTGTGCATTTGTATTTTACATAAGCAAATGAAGGATTTTTTGCGTTGTTTGGCAGCAGAAATACATAGACCAAATGCAGTGTTAGCCACACTCTCAACTATTTTCTCCTAAACAAATTGCCAATCCCTACTGATGTTTGGACCCACTTGCCTTCTCCCCTTTATTCCAGACTTTTTGGTGCCCTACCTTGATGTATACACTAACTTGATGTGATTCTTCAAAAGCCTCTTAGACTGAGTTGGGCTAATGTATGCTAGAGGACGAAATAGGTATCAGGACAGCTTTGTCATACTGCAGCAGACTGGGGTTCATGCACTAACCACCCATGCATGCTTGGGTGGTGCTCAGTTGGTGGGCAGTACAGCTTTTGGTGCCCTACCTTGATGTATACACTAACTTGATGTGATTCTTCAAAAGCCTCTTAGACTGAGTTGGGCTAATGTATGCTAGAGGACGAAATAGGTATCAGGACAGCTTTGTCATACTGCAGCAGACTGGGGTTCATGCACTAACCACCCATGCATGCTTGGGTGGTGCTCAGTTGGTGGGCAGTACAGTACATAGTGCTAGGTATATGTTCTTCGTGTTTCACTGTTGCAGTCATTACAAGTGGGTTATCCTGCTGGAAGGTTGTCCTCAGTCGGCCTGAATTCCAAAATCTTGGGTCCTGCGTCAGCGGCTGTCACCTCTTCCCTGACGTCAGGTCAGGGGTATAAAAGATGCAGCTGACGCCATTTTATTCAGTCTTTCTTGCCACGCAGTGCCCGAAGCAGTTCACAAAGTGCCAGTCGGCCGACTCTTGAGATTTTCCTGTTCGAGTTTCAGATCCGAAGTCTTCATTAAAAACTAAGTACCCCATTGGGGAAACTTTTTTCTTGCTCCAGACTGATGTCAGAAAGTTAATAATTGTATTTCTTGTGGGAAGCAAATACCTCATAAGGACTTTCATTCTTACTGTAATCCTTGCCTAGGCCCTGACCACAACATTGCTAGTGTCAGTTTTGTGCTAGATTTAACCCAACGCACTATTAAGCGTCGGTACGATTTTCTATTAAACTATTTTGGATGAAGATTTAATTATACAATGTCGTCTGATAGCCATCCGACTACCAAAGTTCACAAAAAACGCAAGGAAAAAGACAGGCAACCGAGGTCCAAAACCGATGCAGAAGCTTCACCTAAGCAAGTCGCCGGTTCTCAGTGAGGTGCTTTCACAGCCCCTGACGCCCGCTACTTTAGAGTCGCAGGCTGCTACCGATTCCCTCAGATGGGTCCGGAGCCGCTGAGCAAGCATCGGCTTCTGAGGGTGTATTCAGACCTAAACAATTATATATTAAACAGACTAAACCACCTTTAAAGACAAAGAAACAAGTTCTCCAGCCACAAGGACAGGCCTCCATGCTCCAAGAACAGATGCTCAAAATGGCCGAAGACTTAATTACCTTGATCAGGGGTTCCCATCCCCCTCCTGATAAGAGGCCTAGGCAAGAGACAAATTATGAATCTTCAGATCAGGTTTCCATTTCTTCTGATTCCTCTTTTTATCAGGAATAATCTCTTCCTCCCTATGAGGATTCTGATGCTGAAGAATCAATTCCTCCAGGAGGACTACTCCTTTTGGGGAAACCTTGCATACCATGAGGGAGCATTTCCACTGGGAGAGCCAAGATTTTTCAGAATCTAAGAAAAGGCTCAGAGACTTCCTTTTACTACCTCAACACAGACATCTAACTATTCCGCCTGTGTTGGACATTGTAGATATGTTCTCTGAGTCCAGTCTGACCCCTGACTCTTTACCTCCAGCTCCTGCTAGCCGGACAGGTACTACAGGGTCCCTGACTGTCATAAATTCCTTTTCAAAAACCCTACTGCAGACCCAGAAACTATTTCTCAGGGTCCGAAAGGGGTCAAGGCTGCTACTACAAAAAACCCTACCCCCTCTGACAGGGATTCCAGGGCGCGGGATAGATGGGGAAAAAAGATTTATACATCTGCTACTTTGGCTATAAGGGCCTTAAATTGCCAGTTTCATATGCTCAAATATTAGCAATATATCATGAAATTGCTTAAACAGAAGATTATGGCAAACTTTGAATGTGCAGAAAACAAAGAAATGCAGGATTTATTGCATGCAGCTGAACAAGTTGGAAAGCATACTTTGCAATGTGGGTTTGATTCTATGGAGGCCTCCTGCAGGGCCGCTGTTATGGGTTCTGTCATTAGGAGGCATGCTTGGTTAAAAGAGCAAAATCTGCCTTACCATGTTAAAGCAAAATTATTAGATGGTCCTTTACAACATGATACCTTGTTTGGTGTTAAGGCAGAAGAGGTGTTAAAGAAAATGGAGGACAAAGCTAAATCTATGCAAACGGTCAAGGATTTCTTACAGGTACAGCCACCTAGATTTAGCAGACACTGGCCTACAAAGAATTGGTCCTTTCCAGTCTCAGACCTCAAAGTGGCAGATCCAGATGCCATAGAGGCAGATCACAGCTGCAAGGATCGCACAGGTCTAAGCAGTGGAGTGCTTCTACCTCCAAAGGTGGAGAAGACAAAGCACAGTCTTATAGGAAACCGTCCCAATGATTTCCCCCTGCCTGCACCAAGCACTTATCTTTTGGCAGCACCCTTAGGGGGAAAACTAGCACTTTTTTCTCAAAATTGGCACATTATAACCCAGGACAAATGGGTTCTAGACAGTGTCCCAAGGCTGCAAGTTTCATTTCCATACCCTGCCAAGGGGAAACGGTTGGCCAGACCTGCCAAAAAAATTAATGGGCAGAGGCTCAAAAACAAGTCGCAGCTCTCATGGACATGAGGGCTATTCAACAAGTGCCACAGCAAGAGCAGGGACAAGGATTTTACTCAAGACTGTTCTTCGTACCCAGAAAGGACAAAGCATGGAGACCAATACTGGACCTATCTATTCTAAACACTTTCCTGGACATAAAATTCAAGATGTTGACCTTACAGCAACTTCTGCCCACGCTGGGCAGGAAGGCTTGGCTCGTGACTTTAGACCAAAAAGAGCCATACCTGCATGTCCCAATCAGACAATCATGCAGAAGATACCTCTGATTCAAGGCTTGCTCAAAGCATTAACAATTTTCTGCACTGCCCTTTGTGAAGACCCTGGGTGCAGTAGATAAGCCAAAGTGCCTGGCACCAGTAATTGCTTACTGTAGACAGAGGAATACAAATATATCCTTACTTGAACGACTGCCTCATACAAGCAGAGAACAAGGGCATTCTACTACAGCATCTGACGTTTGTGATGAGACTTTTAACATGCCTGGGGTACACAGTCAACAAAAAGAAATCAAAACTAGTACCCTCTCAAGAGATAATATTCCTGGGTGCAAGCTTAAATACAACTGCCCAGATGGCTTATCTCACTCCAGACAAACAAAGACAACTGACTACCTATTTCAAGGAAATGGCAACAAAGGCCCAGTTATCTGCAAGAAAAATTCTCCAGGCTTTGGGCTTCATGGCATCCTGCATCTTACTAATTCCATATGCAAGACTGCATATGAGGAAAATTCAATGGTACCTAAAAAGTGTCTGGACACAACATCGCCACAGTCTGGAAACAATGATTACTCTAATTCCCTGCCTGCAACAGGAGTTTCAATGGTGGACAAAGGCTTGTCACCAAAACAAGGGACAGCCATTCTCAATACCCCCAGCCAGGCAGAGCCCAACGACGGATGCTTCAGATTATGCCTGGAGGGCACACTTGACAGGAAGAGGCATTCAGGGCACCTGGTCCACAAACCAAAAGCATCTACATATCAATCAAAAAGAGATGCTAGCTGTTGAAAATGCCCTGACAGCCTTCAAGGACCAACTTCATCCAGGACAACTACTGATGGACAGACAACACCACGTTCATGTGATACATAAACAAGCAGGGGGGCACTCATTCTTATCCCCTGTGCAGACAAGACGTGCTTTATGGGACACAGCATTGACTTACCAAGTTCATCTGCAGGCACAATTCCTGCCAGGAAAGGAAAACACTGTAGCAGACTAAGCAGAAACCTCATTGATCCCCACGAGTGGCACCTGGATTCAAAAGTCTTCAACATGATGACAAAGAAATGGGGACGCCCGGACATAGATCTATTTGCCTCCCCTGAAAACAATCGACTAAAAAGATTCTGCACAAGGACTTATCACAGACAAGCTTGGAAAGTGGATGCCTTATCTTTCAACTGGACAAACGTATCCGTATATGCCTTTCCTCCACTGCCTCTTCTCCCCAAGGTACTCCTAAAGGCCAGGCAGGAGAAACCAAAAATTATTCTGATTGCCCCAGACTGGCCACACCAGTACTGGTATCCGGTCTTAAACTTGTCCCAATGCCCAGCCTGGATCTTACCTCAAATACCTAATCTACTGTCCCAGCAAAACAATCAGATTCTGCACAGCCAACTCGGGACCCTAAACCTGGCAGCATGGCAGGTAATGTAGCCATACAAACCACACCTCTCGGTAAAGCTGTGATGGATGTCATTTTAGAAGCTAGAAGGCCTAGTACTAGAAAATCCTATGCTGAGAAATGGAAGAGATTTTGTGCTTGGAACCAATATCAAGGAACTGATACAGCTGTCCCAAACATTCCTCAGATTTTGCAATACTTAACTGAGATGCTGGACAAAGGCCTATCTTTTTAATCAATTAAAATCCATGCCTCTGCCATTTCGGCTCATTACAGTACAGAGCCACCACTCTTTTCTCATCCTTTATTAAGGCAGTACCTCAGAGGAGCCAGAAACTTAAGGCCTCCAAGGAGGATGCCAATACCTGCATGGGGCCTCAATTATGTCTTCGAAAAACTCGCCTTACCTCCTTTTGAGCCAGCTGCTACTGCGGATATAAAGTTCTTATCTTGGAAAACAGCTCTGCTCCTAGCAATAACTTCTGCAAGACGAGTTTCAGAGCTACAGGCTCTCATGGCTGTGGAACCCTTTCATTTTTTATCCAGACAGGGTCTCTCTGAGAACAAACCCTACATTTATGCCAAAGGTGGTATCCAGTGTAGCCCTTAACCAAACTATTCATTTGCCAACTTTTTTTCCAAATCCACAGAACAAGGGGGAGAGCATTCTGCATTCCTTGGACGTACACAGACAACTTAGATTCTACCTGGACAAAACTAAAGTTTTCAGAAAGACAGAACAATTACTAGTGGCATATGCTGCAGCATCACAAGGAAAGGCCATCTCCAATCAGACTATTTCCAAGTGGATAGGTCACTGCATTTGGTTCTGCTACTCACAGCATGGCAAATCAGTGCCTAAGGGCATTAGGCCACATTCAACCAGAGCTGCAGCCACTTCTGCAGCCTTTCTCAGGGGAGTACCAGCCAAAGACATTTTAGAGGCTGCTACTTGGAGTTCAGTGCATACCTTTACAAAACATTACAGTCTGCCTCTCTACTCTAAATCCAGGGCAGGCTTTGCCACTGCAGTTCTGCAGGGCCTCATAGCCGCTCCTAATGCTGTTTAGCTCCAGCCCCCCAACCATAGCTTTGGGACTCGACCCAGATGTAATGACTGCAACAGTGAAACACAAAGAACATAGTACAGTTGTGTACACTTACCATAAATGTAGATGTTAGAGTGTATTCACTGTTGCAGTGCAGGTTACCCACCCGCCATCCCCCTTATTTTTGCTGGAACTCTAATCTGTACAACCTAGGTGGTCTATTTGCTTATAGATGAAGATAAAGCTTATTTTGATGCATGTATGTTTTATTTACTTAATTTTAGCCTACCCTTTTGGGGGCACCTGACATCTGGGGCAAGAAAAACTGAATAAAATGGCGTCTGCTGCATCTTTTATACCCCCTGATGACCTGACGTCAGGGAAGAGGCGACTGCAACTGACGCACGACCCAAGACTTTGGAATTCAGGCTGACTGAGGGAAACCTGCCAGCAGGATAACCCAAATGTAATGACTGCAACAGTGAATACACTCGACCATCTACATTTATGGTAAGTGTACACAACTGTACTTGTCTTCTACTGGCGACATAGCTCCACACAGGTGCCCGCACGCACCTCTTGTAAGCAGTTGCATATGCATTGCGTCTAGTTTTCACAAGTAAATGTGACAGAAAATGTGCTGCTAAAACATGCACCTTATCTGCCTCCCTGGAGTGAGAGGCAAGCAGGCAGGGTTTTAACATCATTCTCGCTCTACACAACTACTTTAGGACTGCTAAATAAACTTGACATTTACAATATGTTCAAGGCTTCCATATATGCACTCCACAAAGACTTTTTTTTTTTTTTTTTTTGTTTAGCTGAACTTCAGTGTGGTTTGAAACTATCTGGCTATAAGTATCGTGAGCCATTTTGGAATTTTATTGCTTTTTCTATACTGACCTCTGGTGATAAGCATCCAGTCATCTAGACTGGACAAATGTGTTTTCTTTCTCTTGGAGAATTCATGTTAAAACAGCCTGAGAAACAGGAATTGAATTTGCATCATGTAAGAAAGGGGTTTAAATTTTTTTTTCTGTTGTATTAATCACTGTAAATATCTGGCATGTTTTCACCAGGTGTTATGCAGAAACATTTAAGTTTGACCAAGTGGCACTTTTAGCTTGTTCATCTTTGACAGTGTTTCTGCCCATATACAAGGATTCATGTTTGGGCCATCTAGTTAGACCAAGCCAGAAGCGTTTCCGGCAGGGAAAGGGAAGCAGGCAGTGGGTCCAAATGTCATCAGTAGTTTGTAATAGATGATCAAGTAAAAAGTTCAGATGGTAATAGTTGAGTTGAAGTCAATTAAATATTAGGCAGAAAGTGAAGTATTCACTTCAGCACTTTAATGCAAACAAGCTGCAGTATTTCAGTGCTGTAGTCTGAGGAACGTGTGTTTAAGAAGATGCTGGCAAAGTCTCTGCCGGAGTGGAGGTAATTTGGCACAACTGAATGTCACTCGTTATAAAAAAGATAGTCATCCTGTGTCTGGGGCAAGTTGTGAAGCAAACCTTATCACGGTAGAAAATGTACATAGAAGAACTTCAGAACTTCTCGATGGTAGTCCCCTGAACACACAAGGCATTATAAAATATATGGGAACACAGATTGACAGCAAACCTCTCTTTTGACCACCACATTGCCACTGTGTTCACAAAGTCCTGAGGCTCATCTCATTACTAAGGATTTTATATCCAGGAAGAAAGAGGCCATTGTTTTCCTCTACTCTTCCCCTCATTAGGCCAATCATTGAGTACAATCTCCCAATTGACATGTACCTCACTAAACACCTGCAACAACTGGAGAGGCCACAAAAGTACCTCACAAAGAGGATCCTAGGCCTCAAACATTTGTCCTATATGGACAGACAAAAAAAAACTCCAATTATTCTCTGTCTCATATCTCCTACTTGGAGGCGATCTGTGCTTGACTTACAAAGCCATGTCTGATCCAGTTAGAAATGCTACATCTAAAGAAATCCCAATCCCTCTGCACCTCATGCTCCAGAGACCGCAACCTCATTACCGCAATCAACAGAACATGCTGGAGGAACAGGTTCATAACCCAGAGACTGTCCATGCTATGGAATAGACTTCCCATACATGTCAAGCAGAGCACCTCACTGACCCTCTTCAAGAGAAATCTTGATGAGTGGATAGGAAATAGAAAAGTCACTCACTGCAGTTGTTCCTCCAGTGGCTTTACTAGACAGAGGCACTGGGAACTAAAGTCAGGTGGCACAATGCCAGGGTAATCCTATGGACTTGGCTTGTAAAGGCCCCAGGACCATTAGCGTAGTACATACCTATGAATCTATGAACTACAAGACCTTTAATGTTTAGCTAACATGGCTTTTAAAATGATAGAGCATGTGCTTGGCATTAGGAGGGCATTGGATCAGACCAGATTGACTAAAAGCAGATGAGAAGGGATATGAAGGCAAGATTGAACACCAAAAGCTTGTGTGTGTTTGCTGCTGAAGTGCTCTCCCCTTGCAGGCTTCATGGAACGTTGGCTAGCAAATCTTCAAGGCTGAACAGGTAATTACACTTCCGGGGAAAGCCTTTCACTATATTTCCTGAGGAACAAATGTGCATTTTCTGTGAAAAATGTATTTTTATGCTAGGAAGTTTTTTTTTACTTGTGAATTGTATGGGTATTTCTCAGCAAATGCCTGTCTTTTTTTTTTATTTCTCCATTTTGTGTAGTAGTATGTTTGGGAGTATGTTGTGTTTTTGGGGGTTATCTGTTTTTGTCAGGAGGTCTACAGATTCGCAGGCTGCACTGCCCATCTTTCAGGCTTCTTTTTTTGTTACACCATTGTAGCAGTTACTGGTCGTCTCAGATTTTCCTTCCCCCGTCAGCAAGAAGAAAACTGTGAAGGAGTTTTTCGGTGCCGGGCTGAGTTAATTACAGCACTGCCCTTCCACCTTGATTCCTGGATACATGGAATGTCCTGCCTTCTTCCCATCATATCTTCCACATACAAGCTCCAACCTGTCAGTGAACCTGCATTGAGTGTAGCAATTAAGTCATGCTTGGCAGGTTGATTATTTTTATGTCCAGCTTGCGCTCAACCTAGCTATCCCAGGTAACTCAAGCTGGGCAACTGAAGACTATCTGGCCCTTGGCTTAGTCCCAGGCTGCTGGTCTTTATGGTGAGCACACACAGGCCAACAGGGGCACATACACCTCTCCCACTGTTTCCCTGGCATAGATCTGTATCAGTAGGCTGGGTCCTATTCCCACTTAAAGGTCAATAACCATACCCATTTGGTGGCAGTAGTAAACATGAATGAATCGCCTAAAGCCATATGTTTCACCATTGAGTGGATAGACATGCCATGGCATGCAGTCTGTGATTAGTGCTCTCCTATTGTAAGGATACTGCACATCAGAGTAGATGCTCAAAGCTGTTGGTCTGTACAACTCTTCCTCTTATAGGACACCATCTAGTCTGTGTTGCTGCCTGCAGTGCCACTCTTGGGTAAGTTTGAGATGGAAACACTTGGCAATTTTGGAGGTGGGAAGAAACCCACAGAGATGCAGGGAGAACATGCAAACTGCAAAAAGGCATTGGCTGAAGGTCAGGATCGGACCTGTGCCTTGTGCATGGGAGACAAAGAAAGTCTGTTTTCAGATTTTCCTCTAGAAGAGCAGTCTTTTTCAAAGACCTTTACTTAAATAGATTTTTCATCGGGAACAAAATTAAATCCCGATTTTCTCAGCAAAAGTATTGCGATACGTCACAATTGTAGCCTGCTGCTCTTCAGCTTCAGAGGCTGCTATACATTTTATGCCTGACAGTTGACCACCTGCTCCTAAAAATTTGTAAAGTTTATGTACCTCAAACTCTTATCTTGATTTCTAATCCTAAAGCATGTCCTGCTTTTTTTTTTCTTTGTGTATAACATCTGTTGCTAAACAGATTAATGCTAACATCATTCCCTCTGACAAGGATGGGAAAATATTTTATAGATTTGAAGAGTTTTTTCTTCTAATACCTTCTAAATTTTGAATTCCCAGGCTTGCATATTTTTGGCTTATTTTGTGAACAAAAACTTTAGTAGCTTCCCCTCTTCCGAAATGAAGAATTCATTGAATGTCTTAATTGTAACTACTCCCAATGTAACCAGACACGAATATCAACAAAGTCACAAGAAAATTGTTTAGCGCTGCTACATGATCAGTTATGAGAAGATTTGCTTGTTTACTTTTTCAAAACTTACCAGAAGGTGGTAAAACATTTTAAATACTCCCCTTAACAAGGATGGTCTGTTTGACCCTTATGCTGCCGAAGTCCTTAAAATATTTGAAAGGGAGAAATAGATTCAAGGGTGTGACCCAAATTTTCAAACCACCTATTCTAAGGGTAATTAAAGGTTAAACAGCTTTTTGATAAAAGGGTATAGTACAGATTTAAAGCAGCAAGGTGGTAATGAACATGATTTTACAAAGCAACAGCGTAGAAGGGTG
This sequence comes from Protopterus annectens, assembly GCF_019279795.1. Classification (NCBI taxonomy): domain Eukaryota; kingdom Metazoa; phylum Chordata; order Ceratodontiformes; family Protopteridae; genus Protopterus; species Protopterus annectens. The sequence continues at coordinate 219,576,572 of NC_056735.1, forward strand.
TACAAAGCAAAAGGAAAGTCTTTCAAAACCAGGGACTGTCCAGAAAGTCAGAATAAGTCCTTGCCTCTCCAAGTTCCTCCCTTGCATACTGACAGTCTATTCCTTAATATTTGTATACATTTCCATCAATTTCTAATTGGCAGTTATTCATCTTACACAAAGGCATCAAATTATTTCTGACAAATGAGCTCTTGGAGATCCTCCAAGGAATACAGATGATGGTACGAGACTTCCTACTATTCAGAGGATTTGTTGTCCTCCTGTAAACCCATTGGAACAAATGACTGTGAAGGGTCATTTATCTGATGTCTTCAGATCAGATGAGCAAAGGTTTTTATTCAAGTATCTTTCTGGTGCTGAAGGAGGAGGGAACTTTTAAATGAGTCGCAGACCACTCCTTTCTTAAATCTTTTTGGTCAAGGTCCCAAAGTTCATAATGTTATTCCCCCGACCCCCCCCCCCCCAAAAAAAAAAAAAAAACGCCTCCTCTCATTCCTTTACTCAGTTTCATGATAAAGTTAAACTTGGATTCTTGTCACATTGGGAAAAATTTCAGATGTTTCTTAATATTTTCCTGCATCTGGCTTACACTATTAGTTTTCATTTACCCTTTGTAAATACACTTGGTGCAGTGTCTTTTTCAAGTAATTTTGCTGCAGACTTTTTTACTGCATTCACTTCTTTCCATATTTGGATGAATCTCATTTGCAGAATCTTCATTAGTTTGTAGAGGAGTACTAGGCCAGCTGCCCTTGAGTGTATTGCCTAATGAGTTTAATTTCAGCAGGATCAGAAATGTTCAAGACAAAGAAATCGGGCAATAGTCACTTTATTACAGTAAAATTAGACAATGCATATAAAACAACATAGTATAACTTAAAGCAATTCATCGTAGTATATCAAGAAATGGAAGAATTAATGCATCACAGAAAAAGTTAAGCTTCATCCTTGCCAACATTGACCAGGAAGCCCTGCTTCAGCCAGGCAGGAGTCTCTATCGAATAAAGTCCCTGGGCACTCCACTAAAGTTTCTGTCCACTCCACAGGAAAGGCTTCTGTCTGACCAAGCAAAGTCTCTTCTTTTAAAAGCTGTATGTGTTGACACACAGGATTAGCAAAGATTGTTTAAACAAAATGTAAGCATTGGCCAGACACCCAGGAATGCTCCAAGTAAGCCAGCTAGTTCCTGTGGTTAACTTATTTTGCACATTCCTTTTGTTTTTAGTTATCTGCCAGGTGTCAGGGTCACGAATCTTGTGCATAAACAAGAAGGAATGTGAAAAACAAGTCCTAAAGTGACCTCATTCTTATAGTTACATAGAAGAATAGGGGAAAATGCAGGCTAAAGAATACTAACCCTTTACTATATCAGTTTTACTATAATAATTTAGCAGTCAACTCACTCACACTCAAGGTATACTTTCGTATTGCATTTAGTCCTTTGACTGCTTACTTTGGTATAGGAAACTAATAATACTTGAAGCCTTTTTGTATATACAAAGCTAAGTAGCAATTCCAACCAGTTAATAAAACTAGTAGTATTAATATAGGATATATTATCCAATTTAAGTTTGGTCCCTCATGATGACTATCCAGTGAACGTATTCTACCAGTTATATGCTGTACCTGATTCAGTCTTTCTTGCTAAATGAATCAGTTTATCACCCACAATTATACTGTTCATTTCATGATGAAATATACTGTGATTTACAATTTGCAAATGTTGGTAACTGTATACAAAGAATTCAATGAAAAAGTGAGGTTGGGATAATACAGAGGTTCTGGTAGCCAGAGAAGATATTCCAGTATGAATTTCGGGAGTAAATACATAGCTTTCACTGTCTGATATCAAATGTGCTTAAACATCCTACGAAAGTATGACCAAGATTATATGACATTAGTTACTAAACATATGAATTGCAGAGCAACATCAGTAAACATGTCAAAAGTGGAAGGCAATGTAGTCCATTAATTTACATGTTATCTGTAACTGAAGAATACATAGTTCATACAGGAGAATGTTGTCCACAGATTAGTTCATTCATAGTACTGGTGCAACGTTCCAGCTTGTGCATTTTGTTAGAGAAATCTATATAATTTCCTTCCACTTTTGGTAGCCAATATATAGGAGATCCAAATACTAAGGGTGATAATTAAACATTATTCTAATCAATAACATAATGAACTATCTGTTTGATACAGTTTTTATCAGTACATTTTGTTTTATCAGAAGATAACTTTATCCAATTATGTTTAGGAATCCATTTGTGAAACAGTTGTCACCAAATATATTCATTATTAACTAATAATTTAGTTTGAACAGAATTTTTTTGTATCTGCATGTACATAGACTGTAGAGTACATTTCGTCCAGTTTACAAACAGAGTTACATTTGCATCAAATTTTTAATTACTAATGAATCATTGAACTGTGTCAAATTCTTTTTCATAGAGAACTGCCTGTTTTTGTCTGTGCCACTTCCACTGAGCCTGTAAATGGACAATCTGAGAGATTCCAGTAGTTTTCAATTTACTAGCTAGGACTTCAACATCAGTTGCATTCAGGGTTCCTACATATTTACATGTTGAAGGAATATTTGCTATTTGATCAAAATGTGCTGTAGAATTATTTAGTATAGTTGTAACTGAAGTCCATGCATTTCTATTACTAATTTCAGAACTGTTCATGTAAAATAATTTGGTAATATTTTGTAGATACATAGTCAAATTTAAAAATCTCTGTATCATTCTTACAATTATATCTAGATCTGAAATTGCTGCTTTTCATTTGTCTTCAACCCTGTGGGAACACTGATCTTGGATGGATCCGACTCGGCTGCATTTTTCCAGCATCCGATCCTAGCTCCAAGCTCCTCCCCATCCATAATGCCCCTGTTTCCCTTCTCCCCTCAGATCTTGTTTGCTACGCATCTCACTAGCATTGTGGTCCATTGCTCCAAGTTCTTGGTGAGTGAATAATTGTTTTTCTCCTTTTCCTTAAAAACTCCTCAAAAGAAAAGTCCCCATTCCTTTCCTTTCCTGTCTGTCTCCTCTTAGTGAAGTTTATGTGAGTGGACTTTTTCTGTCACCATAACAAGGACCCCAAAGTCAGGGTTTTGGAAGGGCACAGAGTCTAGGCCATAAGCTTCCCCATTCTTATGGCCACACTGTGTGTGGTTTGTCTTTGGGTCCCACACTTGGACACCTCCTGTTCAATCTGCGTGGGATTCAACCCCTGTGCATTGAATAAGTTAATCCTAAAAGGCATGCTTCCTCCTCCTTCCACAGATGCCCATGCTTTCCATGTCAGGCTTCTTCTGCAGCTCAGGCCTCTGGGACTCACCTCCCACCAAGAAGGCTGGGGACAGGGCAAAGCACAAAGAAAAAGACTGAGATGAGCCTAGGAAGTGGTCCTTCAACTGCATTTCCTTGGCCGATCCTCTGGGTAAGTCCTGCCCAGCTCTGGCTCCCCTTGGCTCTGTTTGCCCTGCTTCTCCCCACAGCTGGAGGTTTCTGGGGGCAAATCCCTTTTATTGGCCTCTCCCTAGCACATCTCCAGGCCAGTTTCTGTGACTTCTCTGCCCGGCCCACCCACAGCCTTTCTGAAGCCAAGGTGGACAGGATGATGTGGAAATCCATCCGGACAAGATTCAGATGGGAGTCTTGCCTGCTCCCTCCTCTCCTAGGGCTGGGAGCATGCATTCCACCTTTTTGCCAATTGCTCCTTTTCCAATCCGACCTCCAGATTTGGAGTTCTTGGGTCTGAGGCCCCTCGGCATCGAGGGGTTGGCACCGATGGTACCTCTATGCAGACCATTGCCCTGAGCAGGTTGGCTCCGACTAGCTTGGAGCCGTGACCTTGCCGACTGATCTGAATGGGGGTGGTGTCAGCTCAGAGGTTTTTCAGAGTGTCTGTGCCTGGAGGCTTGGGTTCAGCTTCCCAGTTGACTCAGAGTTATGGACCCTGTTTTGGTCCCAATTTTTGTGATTTGTTCTTCTGCATTGTTGGTGGAGAGGGTTCTCTTCACTGCCTTGAGACCCTCAACGCTATCGTCGTCTGAGTCAGTCCTGGCTCCCTCTTTATCTGGTCCAGATTCTGCCATCCTGCCCCCTCAGGGACAGCCTGTTGCCTCTCCACCCCGGGGAGTTCCCCATGGGACCAGCCACAAGTTTCCGAGTCCTCCCCAGAGACCTCCCTGAGGAGCTACCTGGGAAACATGCGTGTAAAAGGAGGCAGTTGGACTCCTCACCAGAGTCCCTCACAGAAGACACCAACTTGGAGGAAGGGCAGGTTTCCCTTCGGTCACCCCGGGGGATGTCTCCTTTGCAGACCAAGTGGAAATCATTCGCCAGCATGGGGGGGTGGTCTATTCAAAAACCCAACCGTGATGAGTCTGTGTTCCTGGAGGCATTTAGCACCGGATCCTCTACCTCCTGGGTATCCCCTCTTTCAAATCCCCTTGTGGATTTGATTACATCTTGGGTATAGAAGGAACCTGACATGGTGGAGCCTATCCCCAAGCACCCTGATAGGATTTTGAATGTGCCATTGGACAAACTACATTGGTCGAAGGGGTCCACAGTTAATGCCATGGTGGTGGCAGCATCCAACAAGGAAGAGCTTGCTCAGGTAAGCTTGATGATCCATCCACCGGACCGCAAATCTCAGACCATGGACTGTTTTGGGAAGCAGGTTTACCCTTCAGCCACATTTGCAGTATGTGCACTGAGCTACATGGCACATGTGATCAGACTTAAGCGGAAGCTGGTCAGGGAGGTCACAGAGTCTGCACCAGAGTCCAAGTCAGAGGAGAAGGTGTTTTCCTCCCATATGGCCACCCTCACCTCCATTTTCATTTCCAACATCTCTATGCGGCTCTTGTCGCATGCTACAGAAGGCGCCGCTAGAGCAGCTGGTACAGGAATTGCCATCAGGTGTCATGCCTGCCTCCAGTTTTGAGCCTTTTCAGAGTCCTTCAAGTCATCTTTTATAAATGCCCCGTATGATGGTTCCACTCTTATTGGGAAAGCAGTACGAGACACGGTCCGGAGGGAAGAAAGACTGGAAGAACCCTGCCTGCCATCAGAATCTGCTTCTCAAACCCTCACCATTCCTTTTCCCAGAATCAGCAAGGGGTGAAGAAGATGTTGTTCCAGAAGTCTCAGGGCTATTCCCAAGATGCTCAGGACTCGCCCTCCCCCAGAGGCAGAGGGGGATTTGACAGATGCTGTCCTTACAGCAGTGGGGGTCCAAGGAACAAAGGGTCTTAGGATTCCTTCCCCGACAGACCCACGCAGCAGCCTTGAAGGGTTGCCTGGCTGCTTGTCTCTGGAGGCAATCAGGGGATGTGTCTTGCTACACCCAACAGCCCTGGGAGTCTATTACAAATGATCGTTGGGTGTTGCGAATCATATCCAGAGGATACTCAATCCCCTTCATTCAAATGCTAATCCCATCGAAACACCTTCCAGATGTTCCATCTGTGTGAAGGGAGGATGCAGCAGTGGAAATTTCCAAGCTGCTCAAAAAATGAGTTATCCAGCCCTTCCCACCAGTCTGGATTAGGCATCTATTCCAGGTTCATATTAGTGCCAAAGAAAATGGGGGACTTGACACCCATCCTGGATCTTTCAACACTAAATCTGTCGGCTGCCAAGACAAAATTCCGGATGTGCACTCTTTAGTCTATTCTGCCCTTCCTGCAGGAAGAAGACTGGATGTGCTTGATGGACCTTCAGGATGTGTACTATCACATCAAAATGGACAGGCACTCGGAGCTTCCTCCATTTCAGGCTGGGAGCCAATCATTATCAGTTCAGTGTGCTACCCTTTGGTCTCACCACGGCCCCCCAGGGTGTTCACCAAAGTGATAGCAGTGGTGGCAGCTCACCCTGTGGCTGCAGGAGTTCCAGGTCTTCCCCTATCTCTGCCAAGCCAGGGATCTCCATCTCCAAACCGCCCACCAGTTGAGCATCACTATAAACCTCAACATGTCTGTACTAGATCCAGTTCAGGTTCTAGACTTTATTGGAACTTGGTTAGACACCATTCAGACCAATGTTTTTATAACTCCGGACAGGTTTCAATCCCTCAAACATGTGTTGTACATTCTTCAAGCTCAATTCCCCTTGGTAGAATTTGTTCTTTGGGCATTGGGGTCCATGCCAGCCACTATCACTCTCATTCCCACGGCTCGGCTGTACATGAGGGTTTTCCAGTGAACACTAGCAGTCCAGTGGTCCGTATTAGGTCTGCCATTATCTCATCCAGTTCAATTGTCTAGAGCATGCAGGGATTTGCTTCTCTGGTGGCTTCAGTCCCCAGATGATCTGAGTCATCCATTTATCCTTCCTACCCTGATGACCATGGATGCCTCCCTACTTGGGTGAGGGGCATTTCATGGGAAGGACAGTCCAAGGCACGTGGTCCTCCCTGGAGATCCAATTGCATATCAGCTTCCTGGCGATGAGGACAGTGCTGTTAGTGTTGCAAGCTTTTCATGCCCATCTTCCTTTAGGGGTGATTGCCATCCAGACAGGCAACATGTCTGTAGTCTGGTACATCAACAAACGGGGGAGCCAGGCCTTATCTCCTTTGTCACAAAGCCATGAGATTGTTGGAGAGGGAAATCTCCACCTGCCGTTTTCTGGTGGCAACGCACATTCCAGGGAGGTCCAGCATTCTGACAGGCAGGCTCAACAGATCTATTCTGATGCCTTATGAGTGGTCTCTGAATCCTTCAGTAGAATAACAGATCTTCCTAAAGTGGGGTCATCTTTGCTGCGATCTTTGCCTCTCCTTCCAGCACAAAGTGCAGTGATTTTTTCGCTCTGAACCCCCCTCCGGGAAGTCCCCCAGAGACGCTCTGGTTTCTGCTTGGCCCCTCCAGTCTTTTGTATGCTTATCCTCCACTCCCTTTGATTCCAAAATTCATTCAGAAAGCTTGATGGCTGGGGAGCTCCATCATCCTCATTGCCTCCTCCTGACTTTGCCAAGTATGGTTCCCCTCTCTGTGGTCTCATGTAGTGCATCCTCCCTGGATGTTGGATCTAGTTCAGATCTGATCTCTCAGGGATACCACACCCAGATCTAGTCACTCTCAAGCTTGCAGCTTGGCTGCTCCAGTTCTAATGATGGGACTCCTGGGCTATCTTCTCTGCTTAAGAAGATTCTGTTAGTGGCTCATAAATTGTCCATTAGGAAAGTCTATTCTAGTAAGTGGAAATATTTTTTGATTTGAGTGTCTCAGCATGATTTGGACCCTTTCATTGCTCCAGTCCCTGCCATCTTGGAGTTTCTGACAGATATTTTTCAGCAGGGCACCAGTTTTCCTACGGTTAAGGTTCAGCTGGCAGCTATCTCTAATTTTTATATAGGAGGTAATTCAGCTTCCCTAGCTTCTTCAAAGCTTTGTAAAGCCTTTTTTGAAAGGTACCTTTTTACTTGGGCCTCCAGTCAAGGACCCAATGCCACCTTGGGATCTTACCTTAGTTCTTCAAGCCTTGGTTTCTTCCCCCTTTGAACCCACAGCTACAGTGGATTTGCAGTTCCTGTCTTAGAAGACAGCTTTTCTGATTGTCATTACCTCGGCTAAAAGAGTGGCAGAGCTTCAGGTGCTATAAGTTGAGCCCCATATAGGTGATGTGGTGTTCCATAAAGATAGGGTGCCCTTGTGCACTATAACCCTTCCTTCCTTCTAAAAGTGACTTTGGAATTGAACATTAATCAGGTTATCAATCTCCCTGTTTTCTTTCTTAACTTCCAGAATAAGGGAGAGTCTAAATTACATTTGCTTGCTGTTCATAGGCAATTTCGGTTTTACTTGCGTAGAGCAAAGTCCTTTCGTAAGTCTGATCAACTTGTTTCCTTTTCTAAGCCCTTTTTAGGGGAAACCTGTGTCAAAGGTGACCATTGCTCATTGAATCTTGGTGCATATTTCTGGCATGTACAGCCAAAGGATCATCTCCACTAGGTAAGGTCAAGGTGCATTCTACTAGGCCTATAGCTACTTCGGTGGCCTTTTGGTCTAGGGATTCTTTGGATGAAATTTGCTCTGCAGCTACTTGGGTATCTTCACACATGTTTATTTCGCACTATAAGTTGGATCTCCTGTCCAGAGGCAGGGCATCCTTTGGCTCCACCATGCTCTGGAATATCCTTCCATGAGGCCCTCCCAGGGTTTTTTGGTAGCTGGGAACTCTGTCCCACAGGTTGAAGAGCAAATGAAAACAACTTTAGATAAACTGTGTGTACTTACCATAACATTTCATCTGAGTCATTGCTTTTCATTTGTCTTCAACCATCTCACTCTCCTTCCCCCTCCCTTATGTGGGCTGTGTGGTACACCAGAATGAAGAGACGTAGTCCTTATTATAGCAAGCATTTGTCTTTCTTATGGTGCTCTAAGGGTACTACTGCCAAGGCGTAAGATTTTTGGTTAGGTCGGGGTGCTACGGTCAGCAGCAAACTCGATCAGAGGAGAGAAGGGAGACAGGGGCAAGATGGGTAGGGGAGGAGCTTGGATCCGATGCTGGAAAAATGTAGCAGAGTCGGATCCATCCCAGATCCATGTTCCCACAGGCTGAAGATGAATGAAAAGCAACAACTCAGATGGAACGTTATGATGAGTACATAAGATTTTTTTCATAATTTCTATTGCAGTTAATATCAACAGTATAGCATTTTATATCTGTTTTGTTAGTTACTTCAATCGGAACTTTGCCTTTGTCTAATAATTGAAACTACACGTGTCCTCTACGTGCTCCCCAAATAGTTGTATTCGCTGTAATTGTCATATTTCCAATGCCACAAACTTCATTAGCCGGACATGTAAAATTTGTCTGTTCTATTTCTTGTACTGTTAATCCATCCCCACTGTATCGTAGTATTAAGATGTTCTTCATCTCACATTGCTGCAGTCCTTACATATGGGTAGTCCGCTGTCCTCGGTCGGCCCGAATACCAAAGTATTAGGCTGACGTCGGTCAAGGCGCTTAAAACTGACATCAGGACGTCAGGGTACAAAAGCGCATGACCGACGTCATTTCCTCAGTCTTTTTTGCCGCATGGTCCGATGCAGAAGCAGCGTTGCAAGTGCCGTTCGGCGTTCTGAAATTTTTCGAATTCGGAGTTTCAGACCGAATCCAAGTTGGCTAAGTACACCGTTGGGGAATATTTTGTTTTTTCTTGCCTCAGTGTTTTACGGATGTCAGAAAAAGTGAATAACTGTATTTCTTGTGGGAAACAGATACCGCATAGGGATTATCATTCTTTGTGTATTCCTTGTTTGGGGCCTGAGCACGGCGTTGTTGGGTGTCGCTTTTGTGCTAGGTTCAATAAGCACTATTAAGCGAAGGTTAGATTGTGCTAGGCTGGTCTTTGGGAAGCGGTGCAATTATAATATGCCGTCGGATTCTCCGGCGCCCGCTTCTCTTGAAGCGCAAAGACAAAGCAGTTAAACCCAGGCAAGATGAGTCGTCCGTTCGGACGCCGGTTCTTTAGAGGCTTCAGTGGAACCGGTGGTTCCGGCGGAGACTTCTCTGGAGTCTCAGGGGAGACTTTGATTTTGCAGGAGGTGGTCTCTCAGGAGGCAGGTCAGGCTGAAGGGGCTTCTCAAGTTACTGTACTCCCTCCCTTCCTAGGGTGGTTAGGCCTTCTCCTTCTGTTTCCAAGGCTTCTCCCAGAGGCAGGCCAGTTTTAGCTTCTGTTGGTGTCACTCCTAGTTCAGCAGGGTCTGTGCCTAAAGCACATGCTTAAAATGGCAGTAGATTTGATTACTCTGATTAGAGGTTCTTTGCCCCTCCTGATAAGAGGCCTAGGGTGGAGCCAGAGTTGGGAAGTTTTGAGCAGGCTTGGATGTTACAGAGTCTTCAGCTGAAGACTTGCAGGAGTACTCTCCTTATTCTGATTCTGATGCAGATGATTCCACTCCTTCTGCTTCTCCTCCAGAGGATTTTTCTTTTCAGAGACACTTCATTCTATGAGGGAACATTTTAAGTGGGAAGGTCAGGACTTCTCTGATTCTCGGAAAAGGCTTAGGGAATTTTGCTGTTACCCCAGCATAGGCCCTTGGCTATACCCCCTGTTCTGGATGTTGTGGAAGATGTGTTTGCAGAGGCTTCACTTAATCCTGATTCTCTGCCTCCTGCTCCTGTTAAACCCGGATAGGTATTACAGGGTGCCTGAGGCTCATAAATATCTTTATAAGAGTCCTAGGGCGGACCCAGAAACTATTAGTCAGGGACCTAAGGGTGTCAAGGCCTCTGTTGTAAAAATCCGGTTCCTCTAGATAAAGAAGCCAGAGCTTTGGATAGATGGGGAAAGAAGGTCTATACATCTTCTACCTTAGCTATGAGGGCTTTGAATTGCCAGTTTCATATGTTGAAATATCAAAACTTTCTTCTTTCTCAATTGAAGTCTAAGGTGGATGCTCTGGCGGAAGGCATTGAGTGTAAAGAATTACAAGATTTGGTGCATGTCTCTGAACAGGTGGGTAAGCATTCATTACAGTGTGGTTTTGATGCTGTGCAGGCCTCGTCTAGGGTGGCTGCCACTGGCTCAGTTCTTCGCAGGCACGCCTGGCTGAAGGATCAGAATTTATCTGACCATGTTAAGACAAGGATTTTGGATGCTCCCTTGCAGTCTGATGTGTTGTTTGGTTCACCTGTGGAGTCAGTCTTGAAGAAAATGGAAGACAAGGCTAAGTCTATGCAGGCTGTTAAAGATTTTTTGCAAGTTCGGCCTCCGAAGTTTAGTAGGAATTGGCCTGCTAAGGGGTGGACGTATCCTTCTTATGATTCTCAGTCTAGGGGTAGATCTAGACGTGGTAGGGGCAGAGCTCAGAGTTCTTTCAGACCTAGAACAGCGAGTTCACCTGCACAATCTTCGGGTGAGGGCAGGGGCCAGTCCTTTCGTAAACAGGCCCAATGACCTACTTTTTCAGCTGCCAGATCCTTCTTGCCTGGCAGCACCTTTGGGAGGAAGGTTAGCACGCTTCAAGGAAAATTGGATGTTGATTACCCAAGACAAATGGGTATTGGATATCATACACCAAGGTTACAAGTTTTATTTCCATACCTTGCCTCCTTTCAAAGGCATGCCGGACGTTCCTCCTCAGCAAAGACTAGAGGCTCACAAACAAATTTCTCTACTACTTCAAATAGGGGCCATACAACTGGTCCCTCTGCCAGAAGTGGGCCTAGGATTTTATTCTCGCCTGTTTCTAGTACCAAAGAAAGGAAACACGTGGAGACCAATTTTGGATTTATCTATCCTCAACACATATCTGGACATTCCCAAGTTCAAAATGTTGACGTTACAACAGCTTTTACCTCTGCTGGGCAAAGATCACTGGATGGTGACTCTGGATCTCAAGGAGGCTTACCTTCATGTTCCTATCAGGCCCAGTTGCAGGAAGTATCTGCGTTTTCGGGCTGGGACTTTTCATTATCAGTTCTCTGCATTGCCCTTTGGCTTATCTACTGCGCCCAGAGTGTTCATGAAGGTTCTGGCTCCAGTGGTAGCTTTCTTCAGGCTAAGAGGAATACAAATCTATCCTTATTTGGACGATTGCCTGATTCTGGCCCAAGAAAAGGACGAACTTCTTCATCATTTACAGTATGTGATGGCAGTGTTAAGATGCCTGGGGTATTCTGTGAACGAAATAAAGTCCAGTCTAGTACCCTCTCAGGACATGTGCTTTCTGGGTGTGAGACTGAATACAGCATCCCAGATGGCCTTCTGGACCCCGGACAAACAAAAGAATCTTTCTCTTTACTTCCACCAATTGTCTCGTCAGTCCAGGCTGACTGCAAGGACAGTCCTTCAAGCCTTGGGGTTCATGGCATCTTGTATTCTGGTACTTCCCAATGCCAAACTGCATATGAGGAAGCTACAATGGTATCTCAAGAATGTATGGACACAGCACTGCCAAGATTTGGACACTGTCATTCAGATAATACCTTGCATTCAAAGGGAATTTTTGTGGTGGGCTCAGGAATGTCACCTAAACAAGGGACTCTCTGTGACCCAGCCAGAGGCAAGTCAGATTTTAACGACAGATGCCTCAGACAAAGCTTGGGGAGCTCATCTAAATGGAAAATGGGTACAAGACACGTGGCCTGCCAGACTTCAACATCTACATATCAACTTGAAGGAGATGTTAGCAGTCCAATTTGCATTAATAGCTTTCAAGGATTTACTTCTTCCAGGGCAGGTGTTGATTCAAACAGACAACACAACTGTCGTGGTACATCAACAAGCAAGGGGGAATGCATTCTTATCCTCTATGCAGACAAGCAATGATTTTGTGGGAGACTGTTCTCAGTTTACAGCTAAATCTTCAGGCAAGGTTTCTGCCAGGAGCACAGAACTCCTTAGCAGATGTGTTGAGCAGACAAATTATGGATCCCCACGAGTGGAAATTGGATCCTCATGTATTTCAGAGATTGACAGTGTTATGGGGAACTCCAGACATAGATCTGTTCGCTTCTCCACTAAATTACCAGCTGCCAAAGTTTTGCACAAAAGGTTTCATCCCACAGCTTGGAAAGTGGATGCTCTCTCATTCAATTGGAGCAATCTTCACGTGTATGCCTTTCCACCTCTGCCTCTCCTCCCAAAGGTACTCCTGAAGGTCAGACAGGACAAGCCAAACATGATTTTAATAGCTCCAGATTGGCCTCGACAGCACTGGTACCCATTACTGAGAAGTCTGGTACGGGAGCCTCCATGGCCTTTGCCTTCGATTCCTCACCTGCTGTCTCAGGAGAACAGTCATTTACTCAATGTCAAACTTCATTCTCTACATCTGACAGCCTGGCATATTCTGTTTTAAACCCTGGAGGGTCTCAGCTTCCACAACAAGTTTTGAATGTTATTTTGGAGGCCAGAAGGCCTAGTACAAGGAAAGTTTACGCAGATAAATGGAGGAGATTTTTATTTTGGAGTACAGCAAAGGACTTTGATGTTTCTAAACCTAATTTAAGTGTTGGCGCTTCAATACCTTACTGAGTTATTGGACAAAGGTTTGTCCTTCTCCTCTATAAAGGTTCATGCTGCAGCAATTTCTGCTCACTATGACTGTGACCCACCATTATTTTCTCAGCCTTTGTTTAAGCAATTCCTTAGAGGGGCAAAGAATATAAGACCCCCACGTAGAGCTCCTACTCCTGCTTGGGATCTCAATTTTGTGTTGGAGAAACTCACTCTACAACCTTTTGACCCTGCAGCATCTGCAGAGTTGAAATATTTATCATGGAAGACTGCTTTTTTGTTGGCCATTACCTCTGCGAGAAGGGTTTCTGAATTACAGGCCCTTATGGCAGTTGAGCCTTTCTTAATTTTCCACAAGGATAGGGTGTCTTTGCGTACTAACCCTTCTTTTATGCCTAAAGTGGTTTCTAGTGTAGCTTTAAACCAAACTATTCATTTGCCTACTTTTTATGCAAACCCCCAAAATAAAGGGGAAAGGATTTTGCACTCTTTGGATATACACAGACAGTTGCGATATTATTTGAGCAGAACTAAAGGGTTCAGGCAGTCTCAGCAGTTGTTTGTTTCTTTTGCTTTGGGTTCTCAGGGCAAACCTGTTTCAAAACAAACTATTTCTAAGTGGATTGTTTTTTGTATTGCTTTCTGTTATTCCCATCATGGTAAGGAGATTCCAGCTGGGATTAGGCCTCATTCCACTAGGGCTACTGCCACTTCTACAGCTTTTTAAGGGGTGGCTACTAAAGATATTTTGGAAGCAGCTACTTGGAGTTCAGTGCATACTTTCTCTAAGCATTACCACCTTCCACTTTACTCTAAATCTAGGGCTGGATTTGCCACTGCAATTTTACAGGGTATTTTGGCAGCTCCTAATGCTTTATAGTTTTGCCATCCTCCCTTACCTCTGCTTTGGGATTCTACCCATATGTAAGGACTGCAGCAATGTGAGATGAAGAACATAGTACAGTTTTGTACCTACCATAAATGTAGATGTTGAAGATCCACATTGCTGCAGTCCATTTACCTCCCTCCTTCCCTCTGTTGTTGAAGGTGGTGGTGTGGTTTGTGTTGTACATATTGTAAATATGGTTAGTGCAGGTGGTTGGTTAGTTTTGCTGGTTTTGGCTTTGGCCTTTCTTGTTGGGGCCTTCTGACATCTGGGGCAAGAAAAGACTGAGGAAATGACGCTGGTCATGCGCTTTTGTACCCTGACGTCCTGATGTCAGTTTTAAGCGCCTTGACCGACGTCAGCCTAATACTTTGGTATTCGGGCCGACCAAGGACAGTGGACTACCCATATGTAAGGACTGCAGCAATGTGGATCTTCGAACATCTACATTTATGGTAGGTACAAAACTGTACTTTTCTGTACTTTCACACCTGGTGTTATAGTTTTGACCAGATGGACTCCAGATAGTATGATAATTAGTATGCATTTCAATGAAATCAGAAATCGCAAAAAGGCAAGATTTATTCTCATAGATAACATTTGCTTGCATGTACATATTCCCATTTTTCCTGTCCTGGTCTCATTACTAGAATGGTGTTATTTCTTCCTGTGGCAACAACTTCAGATGGAGCAGGTAATTTATTTGGTGATTGGATCCAAATTTTTGTACCATTATTTGTTTATGAATCCAAATCCCTTATCTCCTCTATCACAGTTGTGGGGGCTGTTCCCTTTACCGCAGACTTGCCATACACTGGTATTATGAGAAGTTGAGCCACTCTGCCCCCCTTTTGTATTAGCAAGTCTGAAGTGCCACTGTTTATTGATTTCACCTTGGTAATCAGCATGAATGACACCTCCTGTAACCTGTATACCTTTTACAGCTGGTCCTTATCAGGGCACTATCAAACCACAATGTTCGGGAGGTATTTGAACTTATACTCCTGCTTCAGTCAATTGATTGTCTCTGGATTTTAACCTATACATTTGTAAAGCATGGAAATCTAAACCTCCTGCTTCTGGAGTTGCTCTAAACGGTGCCAGAGCACCCTCTTTCATTTCCCAATACATAATTGTATTGGTAGCTACATAAGGTTTCATCTGCAATGATGGGAGTCAACATCCTCATTAGAGAAGTCTTACTTTCTGAAAATGGTCTGTTTAAAATTTGCCAAACCATGTCCAAAATTGTGTCTCCAATTATGTTAGGGAACCATTTCCCAACTTTCTTAATTGCTGTTTTAACAGTCCATTCATTTGCTCAGTCAAACCTGTTGCTTGTGTTTAATAAGAGATGTGAAACGCTCATTGAATGTTGTGCTGTTTACTATAATCCTGTAGCATTTTTCCCTTTAAATGTGAGCCATTGTCAGTTTGTATTTGGAGAGGAATGCCATAGTACAAAATTATCAAATCAATTGTTTTCAAGGTGTTTACCTGCGTAGCTCTTTTACATGGATAGGCTAGTAAATACCCTGAATGTGTATCTACTGCTGTACATACATAAAGAGGTCCTTTACTAAATGGTGTAATGGTCCTATGTGATCAAGCTGCCAGATTTGCCCAGGTACCTTACCAATGCCTAAGTGCCCCCCAATGCAGTGTATGGTATTGGTCTATGTTGTGTATGCTGACATGGCACTGTAAAACAACAGTCTTAATTACATCCATAGAAATCAGAATACCTCTTGTTTGTGCTCACCTGTAAGTGGCCTTTTTTCCCAAATGTCCAGACTTCTGCTGAGCCCACTTTGCCTTGCCAAACTGCTCTCATTCTTGTCAGTATCCTCGTCAACCTCTGCCTCAGCAATTTTAGTTTGCTTGTACATAATTGAATTAAATCATCATTCTAGAGAATTAGTACAATGAGCAGCTACATCATACACAGTAGCAGTGCTTTGAGATAGCATTTCCCATATTTGCTGCCATAATTCCTTTTCTCACACCCGTTTTGAATGTATATTCCAGTTATTCTTTTACCATATAGCCAAACCATTTGTTGCAGACCAAAAATCAATGTAAATATGACGTGTTCCTGGTGTTTCTTGTCTTAAAGCTTGAAACACTGCATATCAGCATATTGGCTACTCTTGCCATCAGCTATGGTGGTTAACTTTTAGGATTGTAAGAAAAGCTTTCCAGCACCTTTTATTTCCTACACATTTTGTTGCTGTTAGTAAACCAGGCATGTTGCCTTTGCTGCAGTGATTGAGCAAAAAGGTTGTCCCCATTTAACCAGAGATTCAACCACTGAAATTGTTCCAGGTAACAATTGTAATTGTGATTCATCAGTCACAGGTACCTGAGCTATTTTCTCATGTAACATGGCCACCCCTCCTGCACCTGTTTTAGCCCGATCCTGAATGTGCCACTTCCATTTAATTACACTAGCTTCTTGTGTGTGTCCTATTCTCTTGTGTTTTGGGTGAACTTGTTACCCATTGCATAATGGTAATTTCAGGTCTCAAAGCTATAGTATGTCCTACAGTCATTTGTGTCAGTATCTACAAGAGCCCAGTAACAAGCTAATAATTTTTTCAAAGGGAGTATACCTACTCCCAGCTTCCAGTAATTTTCTAGTCCAAATGTACTGACACATCCAACTCTAATTCACCTTTTTGCATGGGCCGTAAATCAAGAGCCTGTTGTATATCTTGCTTAGCCCTTTCAAATGCCTGCTGCTGTTCATCTCCCCAGCTAAGTTCATACTTTCTCCTTTATACAAAGCAATGAAGAAATATTTGACTCAAATGAGGGATATGTTGTATCCAAAACCCAAACAATACAATGAATTGTTGTGCCTCTTTCTTATTTTGAGGAGTGGGGAATTTAAAATCTGCCTAGATTTTGTTAAAATCTCTCTCTGCCCATGATGCCAGTGGATACCTGGAAACTTGACAGTTGGAGAAAATCCTTGGATTTTAGCGAGATTAATTCCCCACCGCTTTGATTTCATGTGTTCAGTTACTTTTTGCAATTGTTCCTTCATCTGATCTTTGAATCAGAATGTCATCTATGTAATGAGGTATTAGTATATACTTTGGAACTTGCATTCCATCAAGATGTTCAGACACTACCCTGTGACATATGGTTGGGCTATGTAGGTAACCCTGAGGTAATCTTGTAAAAGTATACTGCCTCCCTAGCCAAGTAAATGCAAACTGATCATAATTCTTCTCAGATATTGGTATGGTGAAAAAGACATTTGCTAAGTCAGTTACAACATGCCAAGTTGTTTTTGTATGTTTTCAGTCAATTTGGTAGTATCCAGAACAGCAGCCTTTAGAGGAGGAGTATGTTTATTCAATTCCTGATCTACCGTCGTTCTCCATGAACCATCACTTTTCTTTACTGGCCATACCAGATTGTTCCTGTGTGCTAGTGTTTGTTTTTAAAACATCTGCATTCAGTAAATCCTGAATGGTTTCTCCTATTTCTTTGTATGCCCCAGGGATACAGTATTCATGCTCACTATTTTAGTAGCATGTGGTTGTTCTCCCACATGCTTGATGTATTTATCCCATCAATTTGTTCTCTTTCCACTCCATCTTTAAGTAAAGCAGTAAACATAGCTTTCCAACATATCCAATTATTAACATTTTGTCTATTCCCTTCCTGTTTGATGTTCTTCATGTTTCACTGTTGCAGTCATCAAATATGAGTTATCCCTGCCAGGGTAGCCCTCAGCCAGCCCAGTTACCAGAGGCTTAGTATTTCTGCATCGAGTGCTGTCACTTAAGGACTGATGTCAGGTCATCAGTAGTATAAAAGTAAGGCGGCCAACGCCATTACTTCAGTCTTTCTTGCCATGGAGCCCGAAGCAGAAACAGTTCACACGAGTGCCAGTCGGCTGCTACTTGAGTTTCATCTACCGAATTGAAGTTGAAGTATTCTAAAGCTAAGTACCCCATTGGGGATCCTTTTTTGTTGCACTAACCAATGTCAGAAAAAGTTAATAATTGTCTCGGCTGTGGAAAGCAAATACCACACTGAGACTTCGATTCTTACTGCATCACTTGTTTAGGCCCAGACCAGAATGTCCCCCCATTGTCGCTTCTGTGCTTTGTTCAACACTAGAACTATCCATCGTTGAGCCCTTATTGTAGCCAGATATTTTCACTTACAGTCCTCGAATTCTGATATGGCTTCAGTAAGTCATCCGACATCAGATCTTCTGAAAAGATGTAAAGACAGAGACAAGACCGCACAGGTCCAAACCTACCAACGAAGCTTCTGTTAACCAGTTCTCCGATCCTCAGTGAGGCATTTTTGCAGACCCTAAATCCCACTTCTGTGGATTCGCAGGCACTACCGAGACCCTTTTGGAGTCTGGTATGCTGCAAAACTCTTCGACTAAGGATCCTGTGGTCGTCTCTACCTTGGATGGGTCTGGAGCCGCTGAGCAGGCACCAGCTTCAAAGGAAGTCCATCGCACTACCAATTCTTGACACAAACCAAAGTCTTTTGCGACTTCCGTTCTTTCAAACACTGCTGAGTTTCTAAGGCCCAGGGTACATACCACACCCAAGAAACAGAAGACCCACTCTCAGGCACCTGCTTCCTTGCTTCAATGTCAAAATGCTTAAAATGGTGGAAAAACTTATCATGCTGATCAGGAGAAGCCAAGCTACCCCCTCCAAAAGGAAGAGACATCTGTCCCCTGTAGTTTTGTCTGAAGAAGAATCAGATGACTCTGATGCATCTGAATATGAAGACATGCAAACCATCTCTACTTATGAGGATTCTGATGCAGAGAATTCCATTCCATCAGCCTAGCCCCAGAGGATTTTTCCTTTGGGAAAACACTGCATACCTTAAGGGAGCATTTCCAATGGGAGAGTCAAGACTACCCTCAGTCTAAAAAGAGACTCAGGGAATTCCTAGAACTTCCACAGCACATACCCTTGGCCACCCCCGTAGTCCTGGATGTTGTGGAGGATGTTTTCCTGGAATCCCGCTTGACTCCTGACACCCTCCCTCCTGCACCCAGAAAACCAGACAGGTACTAAAGTGTCCCTGGCTCACACAAATTTCTTTTTAAAAATCCTACTGCTGACCCTGAGGTAATTTCTCAAGGGCCTAAAGGGATTAAAGCAACCTCTGCTAAGAATCCCACCCCCTCAGATAGGGATTCCTGAGCAGTAGACAGATGGGGTAAAAAAGTATACACCTCAGCTACTCTTGCTATCAGGGCACTAAATTGTCAGTTCCATATGCTGAAATTTCAGCAACATACCCTGGAACTCCTCAAACAAAAAATGTCTTCCTTTCCTGCTTGGGCAGAATCTAAAGAGTTACAAGAGTTAATGTATTCTGCAAGTCTAGTAACTAAACACATCTTGCACTGTGGTTTTGATACCCTAGAAACTTCTTGCAGGGCAGCAGTCGCTGGATCTGTCATTAGAAGGCATGCATGGCTTAAGGAACAGCCCCTGACAGGCCATGTCAAATCTAAATAGTTGGATGCCCCCTTCCACAAAGATAACTTATTTGGCATTAAGGCAGAAGAGTTCGTAAAAATGATGGAAGAAAAAGCAAAATCTATGCAAACAGTTAAGGATCTCTTGCAGGTCTAGCCACCCAGGTTCAGCAGGCATTGTCCCACCAAACACTGGTCCTCTCCTCCTCCCACTAAGCCAGTCCAGCCTAGGCCCAGGGGAACCAGACCCCCCAGACAGTAGCCACAGGGAATGCAGAGATCCAATCAGTGGACTAACTCCACTTCAAAACCAGGGAGTTCTATGCTATCCCCTTATGGTAAGAACTCACAATGACTCACCTTTTCCACCCCCAGGAGGAAAACTCTCCTTTCACGCAAGCACCTGGGCCACCATTACCAGCGACCACTGGGTTCTAAACATAGTGTCTCAGGGCTACAAATTTTCCTTCCACACCCTTCCAACCCCAAAATGGTTCCCAGATCTACCAACAAATCAGTGGGCAGAGGCTCAAAAGCAAATCCTTTCCCTGCTCTCTATGAGGGCAGTAGAGCATTTTCCTGAAGAACAGATAGGCCAAGGTTTCTACTCCAGACTTTTTCTGGTGCCCAGGAAAGAGGGCACCTGGCATCCCATCCTCAATCTATCCATTCTAAACACCTTCCTGGTGATCCCAAAATTCAAAATGCTCACCCTCCAGCAGCTGCTACCCATGCTGTCCAAGGATGCTTGACTAGCCACCCTAGATCTAAAAGAGGCCTACCTCCACATTCCTATCAGAGAATCATGCAGGAAATATTTCTGTTTCAGGGCAGGATCTCAACACTTTCAGTTCTCTGTTCTTCCCTTTGACTTATCTACTGCTGTCAAGAGTTTTCACAAAATGTCTGGCTCCAGTCATTGCCTTTTGCAGACAAACAAATATCCAGATTTACCCATACTTAGATGACTGGCTTATTCAGGCAGACAGTAAGGAAATGCTGCTCAAGCACCTGGCCTTTGTAAAGACCGTACTAACCTCCCTAGGGTACACAATCAATGAAAAGAATCCAAACAGGTGCCCACCCAAAGGATTATCTTCCTAGAAGCAAGCCTAAACACAGCATTCCAGATGGCATTCCTTACACCAGAGAAACAAATTTTCCTGACAGCCTACTTCTCTCAACTAGCCACGAGACACCAGATATCTGCAAGGAAGATCCTGCAAGCTCTGGGGTTCATGGCATCTTGCATACTACTCATTCCATATGCCAGACTGCATATGAGGAAACTTCAGTGGTACCTAAAAAGTCTTTGGTGTCTCAAGACCTGAAAACTCTTCTACCTATAATTCCATGCCTCAGAAAAGATTTTATTTGGTGGGCAACAGCATGCTCACACAACAAGGGACTGCCTTTCTCTCCACCCCCTGCCACCCAGACCCTCACCACAGATGCTTCAGACTATGCTTGGGGTGAACACCTGGATGGTAGGTTCATACAGGGCCAATGGAGCCCACAGCAAATCCCTCTGCACATCGACCAAAAAGGATGATGGCTGTCCAGCACACCTTGATAGCTTTCAAACCCCTTCTCTCTCCAGGGGCACTCCTGATCAAAATAGACAACACCACTGTGATGTGGTATATCAACAAGCAGGGGGAGGGACTCGCTTTTACCCTCTATGCAGACTGGCCATGACCATTTGGCACACAGCCTCTGCCATGCAACTACACCTGTTAGCACAATTCCTACCAGGCTCACTCAACTCTCTGGCAGACCTATTAAGCAGAAATCTTCTGGACCCACACAAGTGGCAGCTCAACAGAAAAGGGTTCCCAGATCTACCTTCACCCTAATAACTCAGGAATGGGGCACACTGAAGGTCAACCTCTTTGTCTGCCACACCAAGCATCAGCTCAGAAAATTCTGCACAAGGGAGCATCACTGCATGGCTTGGAAAGTGGATGTCCTGTCCTTCCCGTGGGTCAATCTATCAGTCTATGCCTTTCCTCAACTACCTCTCATCCCCAGGGTACTGCTCAAAATAAAGGAGGGAAAGCCAAGGACCATTCTTATAGCTCCAGACTGGCCTCGCCAGCACTGGTACTCCTTGCTGTGCAACCTGTCCCCACTGCCACCATGACAACTTCCTCAGATTTCAAGCCTCCTGACCCAGAGCAAAGGGGAATTCATGCATCCCTAATTGCAGACACTCAATTTGGCAGCTTGGCTTATTCCTTAACCTTAAACCAATCTGCCAACCTCAGTAAACAGGTTCTAGAAGTTATCCATGAGGCCAAACGCCCTAGCACCAGAAAGTCTTTTGCTGACAAATGGTAAAGGTTCTGCACCTGGATCCAGGCTAAAGGAGCCAATATGGCACAGCCCTTCCTCCCTCTCATCCCGGATTACTTAGCTGACTTACTACACAGTGGCTTCTCTTTCTCCTCTCTAAAAATTCATGCATTTGCTATTTCTGCTCATTTTCCCACTGAGCAGCCTCTTTTGTCACAACCTTTGATCAAACAGTTCCTAAGAGGATCTAGAAACTTGAGGCCAGCCAGAAGGGCACCAACCCCAGCTTGGGACCTTAACTTTGTATTGGAAAAGCTCACCCTGCCCCTTTTCATACCAGCTTCTTCTGCAGAGCTAAAATTTCTCTCCTGGAAGACAACATTCCTTCTTGCCATCACTTCAGCCAGAAGAGTTTCTAAGCTGCAAGCGCTTATGGCTGTGGAACCCTTCATCATCTTCCATGCTGGCAAGGTATCCCTCAGAACTAACCCATCCTCCATGCCCAAGATGGTGTCCAATGTGGCTCTCAACCAGTCCATTCATTTGCCCACCTTTTTTCCTAGTCCCCAGAACAAGGGGGAAGGATTCTGCACTCTCTAGATGTGCACAGACAGCTCACATTCTATCTAGACAGGACTAAATCCTTCAGAATGTCTGATCAATTGCTGATTAGCTTTGCTACAGAGGCAGAAGGCAAAGTCATCTCCAAACAAAACATATCCAAATGGATAGCACACTGCATCTATTTCTGCTACAGACAGCATGGAAAGCCTCCCCCCCTCCAAGGGGGTCAGGACTCAGTCCACCAGAACAGCCTCCACCTCTGCAGCTTTCCTCAGAGGAGTCCCCACCAGGGACATCCTAGAGGCTGCCACCTGGACATCTGTTCACACTTTTACCAAGCATTACCACCTGCCTCTCCTCCAAATCCAGGGCAGGATTTGCCTCTTCAGTCTTGCAGGGCATCCTAGCCAGCCCCTAGTCTCTTGACTTCATCCACCTATTTCCTCAGCTTTGGGAATCAACGCAAATGTGATGACTGCAACACTGAAACATGAATAACATAGTACAGTTGTGTACAATTACCATAAATGTAGATGTTTGACTGTATTCACTGTTGCAGTCCTGGTTTTCCTCCCATCCTCCTTTCTTTTCTTTTCTTTCCTTTCCTTTCCTTACAAGGGACATATTGGTATTTACTTTCTACTGGTGAGGTTCTTCCACCAGAACCTAGCTCCTATTTGGTGGCTACTGACAGGTTAGGACAAGAAAACTGATGTAATGGTGTCGGCTGCCTTACTTTATACTATTGACGACCTGACATCAGTCCTGAAGCGACAGCAACCGAGGCAGAAATACTAAGCCCCGGCCAAGGGCTACCCTGGCAGGGATAATCAAAATGTGATGACTGCAACAGTTAATACACTCGAACATCTACATTTATGGTAAGTGTACACAACTGTACTTTTCCTCTTCTGTCTTTACCACTGTTTCCAAGGTCCCCAGTCCCCCAATTCTCCTAACTGCCTAATGGCTTTGACCACGTCTGAAAGAGGGTTACCTGTCTGATTGATCAATAATGTCATCATTACTTGTTTGTAAGGGTGAGGGGCTAGTCTAATTTTGTTCCTTACAGATACAGACCGTGCACATTGCATTAATATGTCTGCCTGTCCTATGAAGATGGCAGATGTTCTTCGTGTTTCACTGTTGCAGTCATCACACTTGGGTTATCTGCCTGTAGATAGCCCTCAGTCAGCCCGAATACCAGAGACTTAGTATTTCTGCATTGGTTGCTGTCAATCCAGGACTTATGTCAGGTCATCAGGGAGTATAAAAACAGGCAGCCGACACCATTACATCAGTCTTTCTTGCTGAGGAGCCCGTAACAGAAGCAGTTTGCACGAGTGCCGGTTGGGTGCTGAGTTTTTCGTTTATGAATTCCTGAAGTCTTCTAAAGCTAAGTACCTCATTGGGGATCTTTTTTTCTTGCTCTAACCAATGTCAGAAAAAGTTAACAATTGCCTTGCCTGTGGAAAGCAAATACCACACCGAGATTTTCATTCTTACTGCGTCACCTGTATAGGCCCAGACCACAATGTACCTCGCTGTCGGTTTTGTGCCTTGTCCTGAACCATCCATCGTCAGGCCCATTTTGTCGCTAAATACTTTCGTTCTCAATCTTCGTATTCAGAAATGGCTTCAGTAAGCCATCCGACTACCGATATTCCAAAAAAACGTAAGTATAAAGACAGAGACAGACCGCATAGGTCCATAGCTGCCAACGATGCTTCCATTAAGCTAGTCACTAGTCCGCCAGTACTCAGTGAGGCTCTTTTGCAGCCCCTGATGCCTGCTTCAGTGGATTTGCAGGCCTCTACCGAGACCGGTTAGGAGTCCGGTATCCCGTGACATTCTTCTTCTACTAAGAATCCTGTGCATGTCAATACCTTGGATAGGTCCGGAGCCGCTGAGCAGGCACCAGCTTCCAAGGAAGTTCTTTGCACTACCGATACTTGACACAAACCGATGACTTCTTTCACATCTTCAGTTCTTTCTAAAACTACCAAGTTTCTAAGGCCCAGGGTATGAACTATGCCTGAAAAACAGACAACTCAAGCTCAGGCACCTGCTTTCCATGCCTCAATCTCAAATGCTTAAAATGGCGGAAGACTTTATGCTTATTAGGGGAATCCTGGCTATCCCTTCCAAAAGAAAGAGAGGCTTGTTCCCAGTAGTTTTATCTGAACAGGAGTCAGATGACTCTGAGGTTTCTGAATATGAAGACATGCAACCCCTCTCTGCTTATGAGGATTCTGATGCAGAGGAATCCATTCCTTCTGCCTCTCCTCCGGAGGATTTTTCATTTGGTGAAACCCTGCATACTTTAAGGGAGCATTTCCAATGGGAATGTCAGGACTATCCTCAGTCAA
Organism: Protopterus annectens; assembly: GCF_019279795.1. Classification (NCBI taxonomy): domain Eukaryota; kingdom Metazoa; phylum Chordata; order Ceratodontiformes; family Protopteridae; genus Protopterus; species Protopterus annectens. Next base: position 219,601,158 of record NC_056735.1, read on the forward strand.
AAAAGGGACTCAGGGAATTCTTAGATTTACCACAGCACAGACCTTTAGCCATTCCTCCTGTCCTGGATGTTGTGGATGATGTTTTTTATGGAATCCAGTTTGTCTCCTGCTCCCAGGAAACCTGACGGGTACTACAGAGTCCCTGACTCTCACAAATTCCTTTTCAAAAATCCTACTGCTGACCCAGAGGTCATCTCCCAAGAACCAAAAGGAATTAAAGCAACCTCAGCTAAGAATCCCACCCCCTCAGACAGAGATTCCCGAGCTTTAGACAGATGGGGTAAAAAAGTATACACCTCTGCAACTCTTGCTATTAAAGCACTAAATTGTCAGTTCCACATGCTGAAATAGCAGCAGCATACCATGGAATTCCTCAAACAAAAAATATCTAACTTTCCTACTTGTGCAGAAAATAAAGAATTACAATAGGTTATGCATTCTTCAAGCCAAGTTACTAAGCACAACTTGCAATGTGGCTTTGACACCCTAGAAGCTTCTTGCAGGGCAGCAGTCACTGGATGTTCATGTTTCACTGTTGCAGTCATTACATTTGGGAAATCTGCTGGCAGGTTGCCCTTAATCGACCTGATTAACAAAATCATGGGTCCTGCGTCAGTTGCTGTCCCTTCTTCCATGACGTCAGGTCATCAGGGATATAAAACATGCAGCCGATGCCATTACATCAGTCTTTCTTGCCATGCGGTGCCCGAAGCAGAAGCAGAAACAGAAACAGTTCGCAAGTGCAGGTCAGCCAACTCCTGAAATTTTCATGTTTCAGAACCAAAGTCTTCAACTAAAAGCTAAGAACCCCTTTGGGAAAACTTTTTCTTGCTCCTTACCGATGTCAGTAAAACTTAATAATTGTATTACTTATGGGAAGCAAATACCTCATAAGGATTTTCATTTGTATTGTATTCCTTGCCTAGGCCCTGACCATGATGTACCTTGCTGTCAGTTTTGTGCTTTATTTAATCAGTGCACTGTCCATCGTCGGTACATTTATGCTTCTAAATATTTTGATTCTCAGTTTAATTATCCAGAAATTACATCGGTTAGCCATCCGACTACCGGAATACCGAAAAAAAGCAAAGAAAAAGACAGAGACAGGCTGTTGAGGTCCAAAACTGCCGACGACGCTTCTCCTAAGCCAGTCGCCAGTTTGCTGGTACTCAGTGAGGCGCTTTTGCAGCCCCTGATACCCGCTACTTCTGATTCGCAGGCCTCTACTGAGACCCATTCGGAGTCCGGTATGCCATGAGATTCTTCACCTATGGAACCTGCGGATGTCTCTATCTTGGATAGGTCTAGAGTCGCTGTGCAGGCACTGGCTTCTAAGGGTGTATTCAGGCCCACAGACTTGCATATTAAACCGACTCCACCTTCAATACTAAGGCTTAAATCTCGATCTATGTCTAAAAAACTGACGCCCAGGCCACATGTTCAGGACCCTATGCCTAAAAAACAAATGATCAAAATGGCTGAAGATGTAATTACTCTAATCAGGGGTAGTCAACCCCCCCCCCTTCTAAGAGGCCTAGGGCTGAACTTGACTATGAATCTTCCGAACAGGACTCTGTTTCTCCTGACTCTTCCAATGACCTGGATTTGTCCATACCTACTTATGAGGACTCTGATGCAGAGGATTCCATTCCCTCTCCTTCTCCCCCTGAGGATTTTTCTTTTGGGGAAACTTTACATACCTTAAGAGAGCATTTCCACTGGGAAAGTCAGGATTTTTCTGAATCCAAAAAGAGGTTTAGGGATTTCCTCCTCCTTCCTCGGCATAGGCCTTTGGCTATACCTCCTGTTCTAGACATTGTTGATGATGCATTTTCGGAATCCAGTATGGCCCCTAGTAAACCAGACAGATACTACAGGGTTCCTGAGTCCCACAAATTCCTTTTCAAAAATCCTGTTACAGACCCTGAAACCATTTCTCAGGGGCCCAAGGGCATTAAGGCTTCTACTGCTAAAAAATCCTACCCCTTCTGATAGAGACTCCAGGGGGCTGGATAGATGGGGTAAAAAGGTTTATACTTCTGCAACCTTGGCAATCAGGACTTTAAACTGTCAATTCCATATGTTAAAATATCAACAGCATATCATGGGACTGCTTAAACAGAAAATGATGTTGATTTCTGACTGTGTGGAAAATAAAGATTTACAGGATTTATTGCATTCAGCTGAACAAGTTGGAAAACATACTTTGCAATGTGGTTTTGATTCTTTAGAGGCCTCTTGCAGGGCTGCTGTTACTGGGTCTGTGCTTAGAAGGCTTGCTTGGCTTAAGGAGTAATCTCTGCCTGATCATGTTAAAGCAAAACTGTTGGATGCTCCTTTGCAGTAGGACCATCTGTTTGGCAATAAGGCTGAAGAAGTTCTAAAAAAGATGGAAGATAAAGCTAAATCTATGCAAACTGTGAAAGATTTCTTACAAGTACAACCTCCAATATTTAGTAGACACTGGCCTACTAAGAACTAGTCCTTTCCAGCTCCTTCCAGAGCCTCCCAAGCCAAACCCAGACACTCCAAAAGCACCAAGTTTCAGTCCCAAGGGACTTTCAGAACTAAGCAAAGGGGTGCTTCCACTTCCAAATCTGTAAATAACAAGACACCACCCTGTGGTAAACAGTCTCAATGACTTTCCTTTAAAATTGCCAAGCACTTACCACTTAGCCGCCCCTTTGGGGGGAAAACTGGATCTTCATGCAAAAAACTGGCAACTTATAACCCAGGACAAATTGGTTTTAAATATAGTGTCCCAGGGATACAGATTTCATTTCCACACGTTGCCAACTCCAAGCAGGTGGCCAGACATGGCCCCAAATCAGTGGGCAGAAGCTCAGAAATGAGTACTTTCGCTCCTAAACATGGGGGCTATTCAACTAGTACCAGAAGAGGAAAAGGGACAAGGTTTCTATTCCAGACTTTTCCTGGTACCCAGAAAAGACAAATCATGGCATCCAATTCTGGACCTGTCTACTCTAAAGACCTTTCTGGACATTCCAAAATTTAAGATGCTGACTCTTCACCAGTTACTTCCTATGCTAGGCAAGGATGCCTGGTTGGCAACTCTAGATTTAAAAGAGGCTTACCTGCATATCCCAATCAGGGAATCTTGCAGAAGATACCTACGCTTCAAAGCAGGCTACTTGCATTATCAGTTCTCTGCACTGCCCTTTGGCTTGTCTACTGTACCCAGGGTATTCACAAAGTATCTGGCTCCACTAATTGCGTTTTGCAGGCAAAGAAATATTCAAATATATCCATACCTGGACGATTGTCTAATTCAGGCAGAAAACCAGGCCATTCTTCTAAAACATCTGGCATTTGTAAAAAGGGTTCTAACTTGTCTAGGGTACACCATAAACGAAAAGAAATCACAACTGGTACCCTCTCAAAAATTTACATTCCTGGGTGCAAGCTTGAATATAACTGCCCAGATGGCTTTCCATATGCCAGAAAAGCAAATTCATTTGGTGACTTACTTCAAACAGGTGGCCACAAAAACCCTGCTATCTGCAAGACAAATACTGCAAGCCTCGGGGTTCATGGCCTCCTGCATTCTTCTAATTCCATATGCAAGACTGCATATGAGGAAACTACAGTGGTACTTAAAAAGTTTATGGAGTCAACATTGTCACAGCCTGGAAACAATGATTCCTATCATACCTTGCCTGCGCCTAGAGTTCCTATGGTGGGCAGAGGCCTGCCACCAAAACAAGGGACTGCCATTCACACCACCCCCTGCCATCCAAACCCTAACTACAGATGCATCAGACTATGCATGGGGGGCTCATCTGACAGGGAAGAGCATTCGGGGCAAATGGAGCCCAAATCAAATGCATCTTTATATCAATCAAAAAGAAATGCTAGCTGTACAGAATACACCAACAGCCTTCAAGGACTACCTTCATCCAGTACAACTAATGGTAAAGACGGACAACACCACGGTTATGTGGTACATAAGCAGGGGGGTACACATTCCTACCCCCTCTGCAGATTAGCCATGGCATTGTGGAACACGGCCTTGAGCTACCAAGTACAACTACAAGCTCAATTCCTGCCAGGAAAGCTAAATATTCTGGCAGATGAACTAAGCAGAAATCTCATGGACCCACATGAATGGAAACTGGAACCATGGATTTTCAACATGTTGACACACAAATGGGGGAGCCCAGACATAGATCTTTTTGCCTCACCCCAGAGCTACCAATTGGACAAATTTTGCACAAGAACTCCTCACAAAAAAGCCTGGAAAGTGGATGCTCTGTCCTTCAGCTGGAAAAACCTATCAGTCTATGTCTTTCCCCCTCTGCTCTCCAAAGTTCTACAAAAAGTAAAATAGGGCAAACCAAAAATTATTTTGATTGCTCCAGATTGGCCTCGCCAACACTGGTACCTACTCCTGCGCAATGTGTCACAAATTTCTCCATGGCACCTGCCTCAGACACCTTCCTTACTGTCTCAGCAGGAGAACCAAATTCTGCACCCTCAGCTCCAAACATTGAATCTTGCAGCTTGGCTAATCATTTAAATTCCGCCTTAGCAGCCCCCAGCAAACCTGTGATGGATGTCATTTTGGAGACAAGAAGACTAGAAAATCTTATGCTGACAAATGGAAAAGATTATGTGCCTGGAATCAGTCTCAAGGGATGAGCACAGCAGCACCCAGTTTACCTCAGATTTTGCAATACTTAACTGAGATGCTTCACAAGGGCCTGACTTTTCCTTCCATAAAAATCCATGCCTCAGCCATTTCTGCTCATTACAACACAGAATCCCCCTCTTCTCTTATCCCCTGCTAAAGCAGTATCTCAGAGGGAACAAAAACTTGAGACCACCCAGGAGAGCTCCAACCCCTGCCTGGGACCTTAACTTTGTTTTGGAGAAATTCACTCTCCCTCCTTTTGAGCCAGCTGCTACTGCAGACTTACAATTTCTTTCCTGGAAAACAGCCTTCCTTTTAGCAATCACTTCAGCTAGAAGGATATCTGAATTACAGGCCCTTATGGCAGTGGAGCCTTTCATCATCTTTCATGCGGACAGGGTGTCACTCAAGATCAATACATCCTTCATGCCCAAGGTGGTATCCAGTGTGGCTCTTAATCAGTCCATTCATTTGCCAACTTTCTTTCCCAATCCACAGAACAAGAGGGAGCAGATTCTGCATTCATTGGATGTACACAGACAACTTAAATTCTACTTGGACAGGACTAAATCTCGAAGAAAATCTGAACAACTGCTGGTAGCATTTGCAGCAGTGGCAGAGGGGAAGGCTATTTCAAAACAAACCATTTCTAAATGGATAAACCATTGTATTAATTTCTGCTATAAGCACCATGGAAAACCTATCCCCCAGGTGATCAGATCTCATTCCTCCCGGGCTGCATCTACTTCTACAGTCTTTCTCAGAGATGTTCCTACCAGGGATATTCTAGAAGCTGCTACCTGGAGTTCAGTTCATACTTTCACTAAGCATTATCACTTACCAATTTTCTCTAAATCCAAAGCTGGCTTTCCCACTGCTGTTTTGTAGGGCCTTATAGCTGGTCCTAATGCTGTATAAATCCATCCTCCCAACCATAGCTTTGGGAATCTACCCAAATGTAATGACTGCAACAGTGAAACATGAAGAACATAGTACACTTGTGTAAACTTACCATAAATGTAGATGTTCGAGTGCATTCACTTTTGCAGTCCTGGTTACCCTCCCTCCAGCCCCCTGTTTTTCTCTTACTATACCTCTACTTTCTTTTACTATGCTTAAAAGCCATTTTGGTGTATTTGCTTTTGTTTGGAGGTATATTTTTGGGTTTTTAATTACACACACACACACACACACACTTATATATATATATATATATATATATATATATATATATATATATATATATATATATTTTTTTTTTTTTTTTTTTTGCTCCCCATTTGGGGGGCACCTGACATCTGGGGCAAAAAAAAAAACTGATGTAATGGCATCGGCTGCATGTTTTATACCCCTGACGTTATGGAAGAAGGGACAGCAGCCGACGCAGGACCCAAGACTTTGTTAATCAGGCCGACTAAGGGCAACCTGCCAGCAGATTACCCAAATGTAATGACTGCAACAGTGAATACACTCAAACATCTACATTTATGGTAAGTGTACACAACTGTACTTTCTGTCCTTAGAAGGCATGCTTGGCTTAAGGAATGAACCAAATAACACGCAAGGTGGACTCAAGTGCACTTATCAACAAGAAACTTGTAAAAATATCAGAAACGATCCAGCACAAGGGAGAAAAAGTGCCTAAATCAATTTTATTGTGGCAAATATAGAAACTTAATACCGCAAACCGGTTTCAGCTATATATCCAGCCTTCCTCAGTGCAAAATAAAAGTATAGATGACAAATCCTGGTAACTTCTTTTATATCCAAAAATTTAAAGGTGTATGCATATTCAAAAAATTGTATGCATATTCAAAAAGATTGAGATACATGCAAAACAAAATTGTAAATAAGAATAAAAAATATAAAATATAAAAACTCACGAAGTAAATTCATTGACAAAGAAATCTCAAAAAACACACATAAAACATACTCGAAAGTTGGCTACAAACGACTAGCAAATTTCATTTAGACCAGGTTTGAATAGAGCTCCTAACCTGGTGATCCATGAGGATTCCATATTATTTAATCTGCCATGCCAGCCTGCTTTTATATTTCTGTGCATATCAATCTTATCAATGATAGTGAATTTAAATTGTGCGGTTTTTGTGAATCATGGTATGTTTATACAAGGCATTTGTGATTTTATGGGTTCTAATAGCGCTGAGGTGTTCACTTATCCGATGTCTAAATGGTCTGGAAGTTTGGCCCACATAAAAAGACAAACATGTACAAGTTGCCAAATAAATCACCCAATCCGTACTGCAATTACCAAAAATTTTATCTGATATACCCTAGGGGTATTACAAGTGGTAAATTCTTTAGTCTTAAAGATGTGTCTGCATGAACTACAATGGCCACACGGAACACAACCTATCAGAGGGTCACCAAATAAGGTAGTCTGTATGGGTGTAGAAGGATTATATCTTTTATAGTGTGTCAAATAAGAGTTGATAGTCCTACCCATACGGTAGGAAAAAGCACACCTATTTGGCAATATGTCATTTAAATGTTCATGGGCACGCAAAATGTCCCAATGATTATTAATTATGTCCCTGAATGAAGATGTATTGCTGCCATAGGTAGTAACAAATCTAATAGGCTGAGATGTTAATGTATTTGGTCCCACATGGGCATGTTTATATTGTAAGAGTTGTGATCTAGGCATATCTTTGACCTGATTAATAGTTTGGGTAATTCGACATCTATTGTATCTTCTGCTTATAAGTCTGTCACTCAAGTCTTGTTCACATTCTTAGTGGGATTTTTTAGAAGAGCATATATGTTTCATACGTAAGAATTGAGATTTGGGAATGTTATTGATGATGTGGCGGGGGTGATTACTAGATGCATGCAAAAGTGTATTGTACTGTGGAAATTTTCTGTGTACCCGAGTAGCCAAAGTATGGTCAATCTGTCGAGAGACAATTACATCCAAAAAAACAATTTCCTGATATTGCATATTCAAGGTGAACTGAATATCCCATGTGTTGTTCAAAAATTTGACAAACTCCTGTGCTAAGGTTAGATCACTCCGCCACACCATCCAACATATGTCCAAATCTGCCAAAAATATTTATATATACACTATTTGCTTGGCTTAAGGAACAGACCTTGCCAGGCCATGCCAAATCAAAATTATTGGATGCACCGTTGATCAAAGACAATTTGTTTGGCACCAAGGCAGAAATCTTAAAAAAGATGGAAGAAAGAACTAAATCTCTGCAGACAGTTAAAGAATTTTTACAGATCCAGCCTTCAAGGTTCAGTAGGCATTGCCCCTCCAAATACTGGTCCTTTCCAGCCCCCTCCAGGCCAGCTTAGCCCAGACTCAGGGGAAGCACACACCCCAGACAGCAGTCCCAGGGAATGCAGAGATCTAAGCAATGGAGTTCCTCCACTTCAAAAACAGGGAGTGCTAAGCCACCCCCTTGTGGTAAGAACTCACAATGACTTTACACCTCCACCCTTACCTCTGCCTACTTGCTTGTGCCCCTAGGAGGAAAACTCTCCTTCCATGCAAACAACTGGGCCTCTATTACCAACGACTGATGGGTCCTCAACATAGTGTCCCAGGGATACAAATTTTATTTCCACACTCTGCCAACCCCAAAAGGGTTCCCAGATCTTCCTCCAAACCAGTGGGCAGAGGCCAAAAAGCAAGTCCTTTCCCTGCTCTCTATGAGGGCAATACAGCATGTTCCTGCAGACCAGATATGCCAAGGTTTCTATCCCAGACTCTTCCTGGTACCCAGAAAAGAGGGCACCTGGTGCCCAATCCCTGATCTATCCATTCGAAACACCTTTCTGGTGATACCAAAATTCACAATGCTCACCCTCCAGCAGCTTCTTCCTATGCTTTCCAAGGATGCTTGGTTAGCCACCCTAGACCTAAAAGAGGCCTACCTACACATCCCAGTCAGGGAATCTTGCAGGGATATCTATGTTTCAGGGCAGGATCTATGCACTTTCAGTTGTCTGTGCTTCACTTTAGCTAATCCACTGCTCCTAGAGTTTTCACAAAATGCCTGGCTCCAGCCATTGCTTTTTGCAGACAAAGAATTATTCAGATTTACCCCTACTTAGACGATTGCCTGATTCAGGCAGACAGTCAGGAAAAGCTGACCTTTGTAAAGGACCTACTGACCTCCCTGGGGTATACTATCAATGAAAAGAAATCAAAACTAGTCCCCACACAAAAAAATGTATTCCTGGGAGCAAGCCTGGACACAGCATCCCAGATGGCATTCCTTACTCCAGAAAAAAAGCCTGACAGGCTCCTTCTCTCAACTAGCCACCAGAAGCCAGTTATCCACAAGGAAAATCCTGCAAGCTCTAGGGTTCATGTCCTCTACTCATTCCGTATGCCAGACTTCATATGAGGAAACTACAGTGGTACCTAAAAAGCCTTTGGTGTCAACACTCTCAAGACCTGAAAACTATCATACCTATGATACCCTGTCTAAGGAAAGATTTTAGTTTGGTAGGCAGCAGCATGCAACCACAACAAGGTTCTTCCCTTCTCACCACCCCACAATGCCCAGACCCTCACCACAGACACATCAGACTATGCCTGGGGTGCACACATGGACGGCAGGTGCATTCAGGGCCATTCGAGCCCAAATCAAATAAATCTGCACATCAACCAAAAAGAGATGCTAGCTGTTCAGCACACACTGACAGCTTTCAGACCCCTACTCTCCCCAGGGTCTCTAGTGATCAAAACAGACAACACCACGGTGATCTGGTATATTAACACGCAGGGAGGGACTCACTCTTATCCTCTCTGTGGGCTCGCCATGACCCTTTGGCACATGGCCTCAGCCATGCAAATACACCTGCTTGCACAATTCCTGCCAGGCTCCATAAACTCTCTGGCAGACAACTTAAGCAAGAACCTGCTAGACTCATGAGTGGCAGCTAGATCACAGAACCTTCAACCTTGTAATCCAGAAGTGGACACCCCAAAGGTGGACCTCTTTGCTTTCACTCCATTCATCAGCTCAGCAAATTCTGCACCAGGGAATCTCACAGCAAGGCCTGGAAAGTGGATGCTCTATCCTTCCAATGGGTAAACCTCTTGATCTATGCATTTCCCCCTCTACCACTCATTTCAAGGGTACTTCTCAAAATAAGGGAGGAAAAACCAAGGGCAACCTTGATTGCCCCAGACTGGCCATGCCAGCACTGGTACCCACTGCTGCGCAGCCTGTCACCCCTGTCACCATGGCACTTCCTTCAGATCCCAACACTCCTGACCCAGAAGAATGCAGAATTCATGCATCCACAATTGCAGGCCCTGAACCTCGCAGCCTGGCTTATTCCCTGACCTCTCCTCAAGCTGCCAGCCTAAGCAAACAAGTCCTGGATACACGTGAGGCCAGATGCCCCAGCACTAGAAAATCCTATGCTGACCAGTGGAAAAGATTTTGCACCTGGATCCAGGCTAAGGGAGCCAAAACAGCACAGCCCTCCCTTCCTCTCATCCTGAATTACATAGCAGACCTACTACACAGGGGTCTATCCTTCGCTTCTATTAAAATTCATGCCTCTGCCATCTCTGCTCATTACAACACAGAGCCACCTCTCTTCTCACACCCTCTCATGAAACAGTTCCTAAGAGGGGCTAACAACTTAATGCCACCCAGAAGAGCTCCTACCCCTGCTTGGGACCTTAACTTTGTGTTGGAAAAGCTCACCCTACCCCCTTTTTAGCCTGCAGCTTCAGCAGAGTTAAAATCCCTCTCTTGGAAAGCAGCCTTGCTTCTGGCCATCACTTCAGCTAGAAGAGTTTCAGAGCTACAAGCCCTTCTTCTTTTTCCATGCTGACAGGGTCTCCCTCAGGACTAACCCATCCTTCATGCCTAAAGTGGTGTCCAGTGTGGCTCTCAACCATTCCATTCATTTGTCCACCTTTTTCTGTAACCCACAAAACAAGGGGAAAAGAATTCTGCACTCTCTAAATGTGCACAGACAGCTCAGATTCTATCTGCTTAGGACTAAATCTGTTAGAAAAAGTGACCAGTTGCTAGTCAGCTTCACAGCAGGGGTAGAGGGCAAGGCCATATCCAAACAAATAATCTCCAAATGGATAGCATACTGCATCCATTTCTGCTATAAACAGCAAGAGAAACTGCCCCCAAAGGGATCAGGACGCATTCCACCAGGACAACCTCCACCTCTGCAGCTTTTCTCAGAGACGTCCCCACCAGAGACATTCTGGAGGCTGCAATATGGACTTCTGTTGATGCCTTCACCAAGCATTACCACCTGCCTATCTTCTCCAAATCCAGGGCAGGCTTTGCCAGCACAGTCTTGCAGGGCATCCTAGCTAGCCCCCCCAGTCTTCTTGACTGCCTCCACCCTTTTCTTCAGCTTTGGGAATCAACCCAAGTGTGATGACTGCAACAGTGAAACACAAAGAACATAGTACAGTTGTGTACACTTACCATAAATGTAGATGTTCAAGTGTATTCACTGTTGCAGTCCTGGTTTCCCACCCTCCATCCCCCTTGTCTCTCTCTCTCTCTCTCTCCTTACAGGGAATTTTTGCTATTTACTTTCTACTGGTGGTGTTCTTCCACCATAACCTAGCTCTCTATCTGGGGCCTCCTGACAGTTGGGGCAAGAAAAACTGATGTAATGGCATCGGCTGCCTGATTTTATGCCACTGACGACCTGACGTCAGTCCCGGAGTGACAGCAACTGCTGCAGAAATAATAAGCCTCTGGTATTCGGGTCGACTGAGGGCTACCCCTGGAAGGATAACCCAAATGTGATGACTGCAACATTGAATATACTCGAACATCTACATTTATGGTAAGTGTACACAACTGTACTTTCCTAAGTCTGCTGTTACTATATATATATATTTTTTCATGAGTCCAGGTATGTCTAGAATCAATTTATCTTCTATATGTGCTCCAGAGAAAATTCTTTATTCCTGTCTTCTCACCCGCTAATGTCAGCAGGGCAGGTTTTGTCCTAGCTTCTTCCTGCCTGACATCTGTTCTGATGTGAGCGTCATCAATATTCTTGTGTCTGCTATTGGTAGCACTAATACTGATATATGCATCCACAGCACCAGCATACCGTCCATCACTTAGTACTGAGCCTTGTGGGTAGAGGAGGTGATAAGTCTTCAACCCACTTGACAGTTTGCTGTCAGACAGGTAGCTATGGAACTAAGTAAATGCTGAGGAAGAACGTGCATAGAGGCTAGAACTTGTAGGAGTATCTGGTGTGAGATGGTGTCAAGTTTTAGACGTGTCTAAGAATGTAGAAGAGACAAGTTTATTGTTGTTTTTGTGACTGTTGATGGTATCTGAAGCTTGAGCAGTGGTAGTACTATATTTTGGTCTAAAGTCATGCTGTGCATTGGAGAACAGGTTGTTTAGTAGTAGGTAGTTGGGAATGTATACATTTTTCCAATGCCTTGGTAGCCACTCTTCAAAGTTTACTGTATAGACAACCTCACACACATCTTGATTTTTACGACTAGAAATGCCTTTTCTGTGTTTAAGTATTCCTTTAATATACACCCCACACTTGTGGACTGGATTCTTATTTTAATGCTTTTCTTACCTATTTCAGCTATAAATTCCATGCAGTTTGATTTCATTATCCATTCTAATACATTAGGAAAACTGAGCTTACTGCAGGATGATCTTTCCCTGAAAGTGGTGCATTTGGTGTTCAAATATTGGATCACTGCTGTAAAATTACTCATATGATTGGGAGAGTAGTCATCTGGAAGATGTCACTCCTCCTGCCCAATCTGTTTCAGTAATAGGAAAGCTATGCGAGCTCAAGACTGTGTAGTCCTGAGCTGCTGACCAGCAGAGGAGCCTTGCGATAAAAGAGACTGTCCCACACACTTTGTTTTTGGATAATATAAAAATCTGAAAAGGAACTTTGTGCTAACAAACGATCTTGAAAAAAAACTTATAATGGCAAAAACCTTATAAGTAATCAAAATCTCCTATGAAAAAAGCCTACACAAAAGGTATCAACTAATACTAAATGTTTATATCCCAAAACTTAAAAGTAGATATTAGCAGTTAACTAAAGTTTGGAATTAAGAGTAAAAAGTGATCATAAGAAAGCATGCCAAAGTACTAAGTAAAAATGTAATAGAGCATAAAGCTAGTTATATAAAAGGACTGCCAGCACTTAAGGAATGCAAACATATGGAGGAGGGTAGAGACCTATCCAGTTACAACAAATCTGTATTCAAACATCTGCTGTTGAGGTGAGAAAGCCCACAGTCCTGCTGTGTATGGATCCTTGATAAAAAATTGAAAACTGATTTGTCCAGTGGTTAGAAATGCCCTAGAAAGGGTGGATATAGTCCAAGGCATATGTTCTAAAGGGTATCAGAAATCAGTCCTGCATTTTTGTCTAAACTGGACAAACCATCTCGTATGTTATAATTTATGTAAATCCAGGTTACAGCTTCACAAGTATTCGTAGCAGGCACATTCTAAGAAAAGGTTGCCACAGATAATACTGGTCTGGTGGAGTGGGCTTTAAGCAGCCCATCAAATGCTTAAAAAAATAAATAGTTGGACAACCATTTGGAAATGCTCTGTCTTGTAACTCAATAACTGCTTTTATTCATCATAAATGAGGAAAAAAAAGTTAATCAGACTGCCCGAGAGGCATTGTTCTTTCAAAGTAATGTCTCTCATACCTGGGCATCCATACTCTGCAACAGTATTTCCTCTGTGTTGTCTTGTGTAGGATGCAAAGTGGCAAATACATGGCCTGGTTCAGTGAAATGTCAGACCATATTTAACATACAAGGATGGGTCCTTCAACGGAGAAGCTTAAGGGAAAAACTAAAGAGTTTCTTACACATGGTACTTTTCTATTTAGAAAAAAAAAACTGTTGAAGTAATTGCTATGAAAAAGAGAGTCTTTCAGGAAGGATATTTCGGGTATGTTGTAACTGTTCCATGTGTAGGTAATGTCAGCTTCTCAGTCATGAAATTTTAAACTCCATAAATGAAACACGACAGTATAGAAACCTTAGATGTAATTCTCCCTTTTGAAATGATTTACAACAAGATGTAAGCCACAGGTGGCAGTGTAGTGAGCAACTAGAAATGGATAATAAACAAATCTTTATAGTAGAAAATACAATTCCAAAATTAAACGGCTTCAGGGAGTTATCCATGCCAAGCACCCTAAAAAAGTGCAGAAAGTCCAGATCATAAGGATCTGAGCAGGAGCTGAAAATCATCCAAACAATCTAAGGTGATGTCTGTGAGATTAATGAAGAAGGGCAGACATTTGTACAAGTACATAGCATCTGTAAAAACATTCTGTATTAAGAAAGGCAACAAAATTACTTTCTCATTATCCTGAGGTTTCTTGCTTATATAAAATGATTCAAAGTTATGCAACCTAGAAAGGGTCCCCATCAGTGGCAGATTATAATAGGAGTGATTCTGTTAATCACTCAGGGCCCAAGGCTTTAGGGAGGTGGGGGACATGACATGCTATCCAGTACACTGACTCAGCCATCTATCTAAAAAATAATTTTATTTACCATAATTTTGTTACATTTAGCAATGCTGCTAATTCATTTTAGTTGCCATATGTGCTGAGCATAGTCGCTAATGTGACATTTTTAAGCAAGAGTTAAGCATTGAAATGTTACCATGAGTATTTCTTAAAAGCAGTGCTGAGGTGTGTGTGTGTGTGTGTGTGTGTGTGTGTGTGTGTGTGTGTGTGTGTGTGTGTGTGTGTGTGTGTGTGTGTGTGTGTGTGTGTACATTTTTCCCCAATATTCCTCTTTTGCTTGAAATATTCATTCATATATATAATAATGTACATGTATGAAGCTTTGGTACAGGAAGGTGGCACATAGCACAATGACACTGTCACCAAATGATAATGGAATTAAACTTCATCTGGCAAAATAAGGCATAGCTTGCAATACATGTAAAAAGTACCATACATCAGTTTAATGTGCATCTCAACTAAAATTGAACTTATTTCAAAACTAGACAAGTTGATTTGCGTATATTTTTACATTCAGCCTCACATACATACTGTGTGAGAATTTGAGTTTTATCTGCATAGTACAACCATAATTTGAGTTATATCTGCATAGTACAACCATGCAATCCCATCAATGAAGTGCTTCTAAAAGCTAGAAGATGTAAAAATAGTATATAGCATAGTAAAAGGTATTGTTAAGTATTGTTCCTTTATGGAGTAGTACCTAACCATCACTCATAACTTTGTTCAAGAATAAGGGACAAAGCCAAAAATAATGGAAGACTTGGCCCGCAAATCAGGGATAAGTTTTAAATATTACTTTAATGCACTTAGAAAGTTAATAGAACAAGAGGTTGAGAACAACATGCATTTATAAGTGGTATGAAACTCTAATGTGAGGTGTTATTGCCTAACTGTACTACTCTGTGATTTACCCAAAATAAAAAAAAACTTGATAAGGAAAAGGCAAACATATGAGGCAGGAATGAAGGATATTCTGAAAAATCAAGGACAGTTGAGAGAAACATATTTAATACCACTGCCACAGTTAATATTAAAACAATAATATGTGTAATAAGAAACAATGAAAAATTACACAATCGTGTCTAATATGACAAAATAGATACCCACACACACACACACACACACCAGATGCAGTCCTGAAATGAATAGCATGACCCCCACTAGCAGTGACAGACCACACTCACATAGGCAGTAAGGGGTGGGGGATTTAATGCCCTCCTTAATCCTCCTTATGCTCTGATGTTTACTACTTTATTATTGCAACACTTAGTAGGAGAAAAAGGGCAATCTGCTTCAATTACTGCCTGTATAAAGACAAAAGTGAAAAACACAAACATTTAAAGCATACACTGAAGCATGATGGAGCAGTGCTGACATGAATACCATGACCGTGAAAAGTCGCAGAGTCATACAAGCAATAAGGGGAGCTGCTAACTCCCAATCCTCTTAGCTTATGCTATAGTATTGTGAGAAAACAGATCTGTTGGATGTTAATTTAATAATATTTATTTTGAGGGGAGGCTGTTTGGGGAGTAGTTGTACTTTACTGACTTTTTACATTAATCTTGTTTATGCTTGCAATAATGCATTCCATGTTAGTTTTGTAGCAGCTGTATTTATTTATCTGTTACTGTTAGAATAATCGGCTTTTATCTGCAGTTCAAATCACATCAGTATCAGTATGGTATGCGTCTGTACTAGCTTCTTTACTTTCTGGCATTTACTACAAGAAGAACTGTTTGTTCTATCACAAGATATAAACAAATGGAAGCTGTGTCATAATTTGGTATATGGTATGACAGATACTACAGCCTATACATATATCAAGTTTGTGAGGGTCTATGGATTGAAAACAGCCTGGGAATCAAGGTGTATTTAATCCAGCATGAGTTCCCCTTGGCTATATTTTTTGACATTATAAAGAAACCTGAATAACAGCCATTGGATGCTACTGGTCTGGCAGAGGCAGTGGCTGAACTGCTTGCTTATTCAGTAACTTCTTTATTAAATGTCTTCAGTAAAGACAAGCCATAGGCAGATAATTTCCTGCAGGTACAACACAACTCTGACCACAAATGGAAAAATCTTTCACAGACTGTGAAAAAGAAGAAAACAATCAAGGAAACAAGATATCTTTCTTTATTCTCCAGCGCCTCGGTTTATACTTTTGAAAGGTGGTAACTCCGAGGCGCTGGAGAATAAAGAAAGATATCTTGTTTCCTTGATTGTTTTCTTCTTTTTCACAGTTGGTGAAAGATTTTTCCATTTGTGGTCAGAGTTGTGTTGTATTTGGGTGAGTCGTGTGGAGGAGTTTGTGTTTTTTTAATTTCCTGCAGGTATTTGGAATGCAACCAGGACCTAGTGTTACAACAAATTCTGTTGTGTACCTGTTGATTCTACCTCTTTTTACTCAGTTGATGCTGGTAATTGGAACTATCTGTCCATACTTTGAAGTCCCAGCTGAACTGACGTCTTTAGTGACCCTGTAAACAGCCACCACTATGCAATGAGTTTATTAGGTAAGGGGAAAACAGAACCAAATTGCCAGGCCTTGTCTTCCATGTTGTGCACACATGCTCACGCACCTATACACTGTTTAGAAGTTGCCAGTCCACCTACCTCATGTATTTGTAATGCGGGAAGAAACTGAGCACCCAGAATTCCACCCCCTCCCCATAAGAAACATAGGGAGAGCATGCAAGCTCTACACTGAAGACAACCCAGTCAAGAACTGAACCAGAGAACCTCTTACTATGAGGTGACAGTGCTACTCACTACACACTGTCACCCAACTTGAAATCATTGAGAGAAAGAAAAAAAAAGAAAAATCTGCTTTCTTATTGCTAGAAAAGAGGACAGTCTGTTGGGAAGAAGCTATTGATTACTTGACAGAAGATTTCTACTGCTGATCCCTTTACTCATCCCTCATTAGGCCAGTCATTGAAAATAATACCCCCTTTCGCATGTATCTGATATATGCAGCAAATGGAATGCCCACAGAGGTACTTTACTAAAAGGATACAAGGCCTTAACAACATGTCCTGCATGGACCGACCCAAAGCTCTGTCACTATGCTATGATATTATCAGACTGCTAAGAGGTGACCTGTATCTAGTATACAAGGCATCCTCCAACCCATTACTGATGGATTTACTGCACATCAACAAGTCAAATGGCATCAGAAATACTTGTTCTAGGAATCTAAACCTCTTCTGTAACATCAGCAGAACAGTTTGGAGGGACAGGTATGTCTCACAGAGGATACCGCTGCTGTGGAATAGAATTCCCATCCACATTAAACAAAGTTCATCCCAGTCCATTTTAAAAACTAACTTAAATCTATGGATGTGAGACAGAAAATGTACCCCATGCCTGCTCTCTGTACTACTAATGGACAGAGACAGCTCCTATATGCTTTATCCCATGCATGGGCCCCTGCAGATTACCTATGGTGTGATCCCAGTATTCCCCTTAGGGGTAATATATACTTATTGACCATAGGATGGGTAAGGGCAATCTGTAGCCAAATGGGATAGGTTATTTTGAACACAAAAAGGGAAATTGGCTAGGCTTAAAATGGCCTGCAAGGGCAACTAGCCTAATATTGACCTATGAACCTATGCTGCTGTTTACTTTCCTAGGTGTGCTGTTTTCTATGATGCTGCCTGTTTTGTTTTCTCTCAAAAACTTAGATGGAATAATATCTTTATTTTTAGGAGATAAAAAGTACAGTATACCCACTTTTTTCAAAGAAAACTCTTTATATGTGTATCAAAAAAAGTGGAAGAGACAATCAGATCACCAAAGACGAAATTTGCTTAATATTCTTCCCAACAAAATATTTTGGGTGAGGAATTAACTCCCTTTTCTTTTTTTAGAACTATGAAAGATAAAAGGCTTTAGGGCTTTTGAAACTAACATTTCATCTTTAGCAAGACAAAAAAACTCTTTTGCAAAATGAGTATAATCAAATTGCTAGTCCCCTTTTTCCTATCAAGAATCATCAATAGTTCTATCTGACAAGAGACCATTTCCTTCCCATGGAAGAAAGTGTTAGTCATCCTACCACCCAAAGTGGTGTGGCCATTAACAGAAATGCAGGTCCATTCCCTTTTGCATCCTACTGGCAAACGTGACAGAGAAAATATTATATGGACAGCTAACATTTTTATTGAATTACAATGACTTCTTTAATCCACGGCATTTTTAAGCAAGTATAAATTAGACCCTGACTTTATAGTGCACCCAGCCTAAGCTGAATGGATGCTAGCTAGACACCGAGATATACATTTATTGGCATTTCAAAAGATTTGTCAACATGGCCATCCACCCACTCCTGTACATCTGCCATAATTCACATCTGGTCTAAATGTACAGTATAAGCTTATAATTAACCAGCTCACAAATGACCACGGAGTTATTCATACCAGCTTTGTCTGATACCTAGAAATAGGTGGGATATGGTATCTTGAGATGTCTCCACTACCACTCAGCACTTGCACATATAATAATGTTCTTACATTTATTTTGTACTGGAGTGATTTAGAAAAAAATAAATGTGGATGATTTCAGCAGACAGTAAGAAGTTCCACAGATCTGTAATATTAGTTTTAACGCTATATAATTAGCTATGCTGCATTCATTTAAGGCAGAAGAAAAGAGTGTAAAAACAAAGCTGATATTAGTTTAATACGGTTGTAAACTGAAACCCACTGGTATACTTAATGTGGAAAGTAGGATTTAGTGGTATGCAAAACTATTTAGTAAAAATGTTAAAAAGGAAAATCAAAAGAAGTTTACAAATACCTAAATAACTTGCTTTTCCTCTGCCCTCCTTTAGGAGAATGTTTTGCAACAGGTTTGTTTATTCATGACATTCTAATCACTTGTACAGAGACTGGGACTAAGGCTTTCTATGTCTTAGTACCCCCTAACTTGACTATTACTATTAAACTCCAGACCACCAGTACTGCAGTCTCTTAAGTAACACAATTAAGCATCAGTTCATTAAAGAAGGCCCTTTCCTACCTACAAGTTATCTGACCCCCTATTCTCTGATTAACATCCATTTGCTCCCTGTCTTCAAGTCCTCTTCCCACATAATTTCAGGAACTGTCCCTTGAGGCTACATGTCTAGCAGCTGTTTAGTTAAGTAATATTTTTTTAGTCCCCCCCCCCCCTTTTGCCTAACAACCATCAGGCTATCTCTTGTAGGTAATGTTTCCATGGAAGCCATATAGAATGACATACAGACAACTACTAAGGGATTTATTTCATTGCTCCACTCCACCTGTCTTTTTCAACCACCCCTGTACCACAACCATCTATGCCACTATGGCCTAAGGATCTGCCTTTACCTACTCACAACAGGGCTTCTCATATGTAATGTGTGACCCTAATAGTTCACATGCTAAGGAACTACCACGTGACCCCCAAACATGTAGATGCTGGACTGTACTTTTTGTATGGGTGAGGAATTCCTTGTTAGCCTAACCACTCCAGTGCAGCTTTGGATGTGCAGGAATCCTACAGTGTTGGACACAGTGCTATGTATGCTTCAGCACATCCATGTATTTCCCACAGTGTTTGGTGGGTATATGTCTATGACCCTTCTGCGGCCTAGCCTCTGTACTCAGCCTCCACAAGATACCTGTGTTGCTCTGGGTTGAGCTGCCATGTCCCACTCCTAGGATGAGGGAGCCAGTGTCATCTGCTCACTGCAACCCTCCCCTGCCAGCTCCCACAGTGCTGCTGTTAGAAACTAGGACATCTGGGTCTTAATCAGGGATTATCCCCCCCTGCAGCAGAGAAATATTTCACAGTTAAGTAGAACTGAATGTTTCTGTTGCATTTCTTGGTGTCACAGCAGCTATTGCTTTTTTAAATCTAAGCATGCCTTTTCATTATTAGATCTACTAATTATATAGCAAACCAACATAGAGTTAACTTCCACAATATTATATTACCCATTAGCTTGTACTGTCATTAGTGGATGCACTTTTATAACTTAAAAACAATCTGGATCGTACCTCTCAACCTGTTAGCACAAAAATGTGGACAAAGCATCACAGAATAGGGAGGCAAAGGCCCAAAAATAGGGACAGATTTTAAATATTGCTCTTACAAACTTAGAAAATTGCTTGAATAACAGCATTTGTCTTAGCACCCATTTTTATGAAGGATGTGAAGTCTGAAACACAATTGTATGTCATTATTTAGTGACTTCAGTCCTCAGATCATCCCAGTGATTTGTCAGAAAGGCACAAATTTTATAAGGAACAGACCAAACACCCGAGGCAAAAATCTGGACATTGTGAAAATCTGTACAGCTGAGAGGTTTGCTCTAGATGTGCGTACGAATATATGTTCAATTTTTACATGTTATATTATGAAAGATATTCTCATTGGGTCTCCTTGAGTCTCCCTGAATAAAGTATCTGTGAACCAGTAGGATATTCAGTTCATCAAAACAAAACTGTTAAACAGAACAGTGGGTTTACAGTGAATGCTGAGACTTTAATAACAATGCCTTCTATTTTGAAGTGAATCTAAAAAATAATGAGGAAGAATGTTCTTAACATTTCCAATCTCAGATGCAACAGTTACAGCAGGAACCATAAATTGCTTCAGCATTTATATGAATGTGGAAAAACACCTTATGAAAGATTCATAGTATATTTTCTCTATATTTCATTTGTCTTAAAAAGGCTAAATAAGAAAGAAAAAATTATAGCTATGGTTCATCAAAATAAGAAGAGAATATAATATTCAGTGTATATCCATGAGGCATCAGCCTTAAACTGACAGCAAGCAAACATCTAAACTGTGTACAGAATTCATCTCTTAATATTTATTTCTCTGAACCAGGTAGCCAGAGCATTAAATGTATTCCAGATGGAGTAAATAGAGCGAGTCTGACATACTCACCTGTTATCAAATAACTACAAACATGCAAGGAATACGTTTAGAATTTCATGGACGTTACTGGATTTGACTTGCTTCTTCAACTAAAAGCACAAATAAGTTACTGAAGAGATGATGAGAATCATAAACAGTGTGTTGTATCTGCATTAGAGTTGCTCTGCAAAAATTTGCATTATGCACACATTGTATACTGTCAGATAAACCTTATATATGGTGGGTAAGTTATTGAAAAAGCGTCACCTCTGATTTTATCTAGCCTTATATATTTCATCAAAATAAGTAAATAAGTATTTTTGAAAGTGCATGGAGAATACAGGAAATTAACTGAACACTGTTTATATTATGTATGCAGCATTCTGTTCTCATTAACTCAGAGGGATAGGAACCAACAATAATGCTGAAATCCTGCATGCAGTGTAATAGGACTTTTCAGTTTTAAAGAAACTAAACTTGTCTTATAAAGCTTCTTACATTAAATACAGAATAGATCCGATTACACAGTATCTCAGCACTAGTAATGCTTGAGCATGAAACTGGAACACTAATGTTGTTAATATGCATGTATGTTATGATTTCGAGTACTGATTCAGAGATCTCTGCACATTTTGGGGTGTGTGAATGAAGGAATTTTCTTACAAGAGAGGTTACCAGAGTCAGTATTGTTATTTGAACAAAACAAAAAGCATTTAGAACAGATCAAGTATTATTCAGGAAAAAAGGGAGAGCCAGAAGATAACGCATAGAAGATAGACAACCGCTAATTATAGCATTTTTTTTTTACATGAGATGTGCGTATTGATATGATAATAGACAGAGACTAGGAATGTTTCTTATGTGTAAACAGGCTACTCTGTTCCAAGGAAGACATAACACATCACACAAAGTAGCTAAAATTTTTAGACAGGATACTTCAAAGGCTGAAAAATACGTAGCAAGAATGAAAATACCAATCAGTTTTAATTCATCCTGCAGACCGGTCTGCTACAAGTACTCCTACGCTATATGCTCGCAATACACTTACTCTGCCATTTGCTCAAACAGGCAAGGGCTCAACCTCCCACTTACCTGATCTCATTGCCCTACCAAAACCCTAACCCAAAAACTCCTTTCCCGCTTGCTAACCATAAAGCTCCCTTCCTGCTCTATAAACTTAAAACTCTAACCCTCCTCCCAAAACCTAAATTTCCTGATAGCTTCCTATCCCTAAAACTCTCTTTTCTATTCCTTAAACCTAAAACTCTAACTCATCTACCCTAAACCTAAAAAAAAACCTCCTGGTCCCTAACCCTAAAATGTCCCTCTCACTCCCTAATTATAAATTGCCCCCGGCTCCCTTCTCACAGCTGATTGGCTGAACTGACATTCAAGTTCAAATATGAGCAGCTCTATTTGCCCATAGATGCTTGTCCAAAACACCACACTCTTCTGCTGATGGTAAAATTTTGGCACCGAACACAGGCAGTTGAATTTTCTGTGTATTGCAGTCTCATCTGAAGGAATCATACCTCTCAACATGCAGACATTGAAAATCTGAACAAAGATGCCTGAAAAGAAGGTAATTTGACCAGAAATATGGATGAGTGATTAGCATAAAATTTTCATACCTTATAACACAATTCCTCAAACTTCTACAAAAATTGTGAGACACCATAACTCAGAAAAACAAGTTTAAAAACCGCACATAACCTACGTATTGAGAACAACTTCATGTTTTTCACAGTGATTGAGGTAGTTTGGGATGGTAATTAAGGCATATGTAATTTGGTTTGTTTATAATTAAAATAGCTGCTAATTATGATGTTTTGCAAGTTTGTCATGAAGTAAGCAGCTATGGCTTGTTCATACTGCAGCTCTGGCCTTAACAGCAAACTGAAATGACTTGACTTTCTCATGAATGATAGTGCATACATATAACCATAGACAAAGAAAACTACACAGGCGCTGTTCTTAGAGTAACTATTAAAATTTACAACAACAATCCCTTAGTTAATGGGGATCAGGTATGCGACGAAGCAACCCCTAACAGTACCAGTAATAAATTACTGCAGTGATATTAACCCTGCCTAAACACCACATTATATATTTCTTGCAGGCTTTAAATAACCATTCAAATGACAATTTTGTATCTATGAAGTTATCAAATAAAAGCTTTCTAGTCTACAACTTACACAGAATTGTTTTGGCAGACAATCCACAATGCAAACAGTCATCAAAAGTAGATTATAATTATAGCAAAATATATCATACCTCAGAGCAGAGCCATAGTTAGGTCACCTGGTGTCTGTGCTGTTCCCCAAACTTGTACCCTTATCAACTCAAAATTGAGGGCCACCACACTGCTTGCTGCAACTGAAACAAGCAGCTTGCTACATTTAACTTCTCCACTGTCACTCAATAAGCACTTTTTCTGTGACCCCAAAAGTAGTATCTATTTATTTATGAAGCTGTGATGTCTTCTTGATACCCTAAACTCTTTGGCTCCCATCAGGAAAATAGGAATGAAGTCAAACTACACCCCCTGGCTCACTCATGCTACTTGCTGTCTAATGTACAAGAGAGGCAATGCATGGAAAAAGTGGATTAAAAACAAATCTCGCTTCCTCCTTCAAAGCTACAAAGAACTATGCAAAAAAAAAAAAAAAAAAAAAACAGGTTAATACGACAAGAAAAACTTCTACCAAAAGCCACTGAACAACTCCCACTCAAATCGCAAACAGTTCGAGAGCACAGTGAACAAACTATTTCATCCAGGTAAACCTTCCTCACCAAACCAATACCCAAAATGGTCTGATATTGATACCACAACCCTTATCAATGCCTTCAACACCATCAAAAACCTTTCTCTCTTAATCCCAACTCCCCCAACAATCCAACCTCTCTTCCTCCACAAAACCATCCAAACTCCTTCTCATTTAAGCCTGGCCCTACAGCTTACATAAAATCACTACTCAACAAACTTAAAAACTGCTCCCCATCAGCTGACAACCTTCCCCCAATATTCCTCAAACTAGCTGCAAACTCCATTGTCTACCCAATTTCCATTGTTATCAATAGATCTCTTCAAGAATCTATACTCCAAGAAATTTGGAAAAAGTTCTACACCATACTCATTCACAAAGGAGTGTACTCAACTGACCCCTCCAATTTCAGACCCATAGCCATTTTGTCTCCCCTTTCAAAAATATTGGAAACATTTATACACAAGCAACGACTACACTATCTACTGCAGGAAAATATATTAACACCCACCCAACATGTCTTTTGCCCCACCACATCACACCCACTGCTCTACTATCTTTTACTCAAACCATTACACCACCCGCGACAAAAGCAGATTCATCTCTTGCCTATTCCTTGACCTCTCAAAAGCCTTTGACACTGTCTCACACAACAAACTTCTATCTACATTCAGTCTCTCCAACTCTACTGTATCCTGGTTGTCCAGCTATCTCTCTAACTGGCTTCACTCATCAGCATACTGCACTCTCCCCCTTCCTCCCAGTCCAAGTAGAGGTCTCCAATGGCTCCATCCTTGGACCACTAATTTTCAACATCTTCATTAATAACCTCAGCTCCTCACTAAACATTAATAAAATATGCCGACGACTCAGTAATCATCATCACCTCTGATAATCTCGCCCAACTTCTTACCATCACCCAGGAATCCTTCACCTTAGTTGAAAAATGGCTAATTAGCAACCAACTACTACTTATTATGAACAAAAGCAAGCTCTTCTTATTTCTTCCTAAACTCACCCCCCCCCCGCCTCCTTCCAGGAATGCCTCCACCATTACCTCCCTCAAAAACACAACTATCAAAGTAGAGCCCTACACTAAACTTTTAGAAGTAACAATTGACAGTCAATTAAAATGTAATATCCATATACAACAAGCCATCAAAAAAAAAATACCAAAAACTAGGGCTACTCTACAGGAGCAAAACATTCTTCTCCATCGAATCTGGTCTCCCTAGCAAAAGCCTTCCTTCTACCCACCCTACTTTATGCTCTCCCCAATCCTAATAAACCTTCAATCCAACCTTCTGAAAAAGCTTGAACAATCATACAACACAATCGCAAGATTTGCAGCTAATGTACTCTGTTGCTGTTACCACTGCCAATCTTTCAAAAAACCTTCAGTGGTCAAAATTCCAACAGCTCCTCCTCCCCCAACTAAACCTAGCTCACTCTATCATACATAAACCTACATCCTGCCCTGCTCTATTGTCCCTCCTAACTCCATACATCCCAAACTCACCTCCGAAGCTCTGATCAACATCTCCTGGAAATTCACAAACCAAATAAAATCATAGGCAAACAGCTTTACAGTTACACTGTGGCTCATTCCTGGAACAAACTCCCCATCTCTAAGAATGACGCCCAGTACTAACGGCCTTAAACAATCCTTAAAACCCTTCGCATATGCCTTGACCCAGCTTAAAACACTCCTTTGCATCTACCACCCTAATACTACAGCCTTTTTGCCATTGATTCTTCATCCCATTGTGAAGTGCGTCACCCCATTATAAAAGACTAGAATTTATGAGCACGTGTATATTGAGCCACTTAATTATCTTCATGATTGTGCCTGTTTGTATTGTATTGGCTTTTTCTTTTATATATATATTTTTTTCTCCTCTTTACAATCTAAATGCATTTAACTGTGGCTGCAGCATTGATTGTCATTGTAATTATAATGATATTGTTGTAAGATGTACAATAAGATTACTAGAGCTTTTATCTCCAGGTCTCTGCTGAAAATGGGCTGCTGCCCAGTTCACCTAACCCGGTCAACAAGTGTCAAGATAGATAAATAAATAAATAGTTATGGCTTCATAAATAAATACTGGTAGCACACCCATGCACAGTCAATACCTATAATAGCTTGTGCCTGGGGTAGCTGCACACCTTCACCCAAACCTACATATGTTTCTGCTCAGAAGGATGACCAGCAGCTTAGTATTACAGTTGAAAATCATTCAGTGCTGTTGAGACGTGGTGGGTATTTACTAATTTTCAGAAGCATACTCACATGACACTTTCTAAGGTGACTACCTCTACAAATCCTGCATGATTCAAATAAACAGAGCTACAGGGGAGTTATTAATCTTCTGCAGATAACTAACAACTTTTATTTGAATTTCACCGTGTGTGTGTGTGTGTGTGTGTGTGTGTGTTTTCTACATATTTAATTTTCAGTAAAGTATTTGATAAGTATAAGAGATTGATGCTGGCTGAGTAGCAAAGTACATATGGGGAAGCTGACTGATTGTTAGTGTATAAGGGTAAGTGCAGCGAACTAATGAAATGTATGTGTTGACTATCTATTCCATTGAATTGAGACAATTTTTGCTAAAGCTAACATAAATGAATATGACAGATCCCAGGATACATTAAGCTGAAAATGCCATGCAGGAATAGTGTAGCTGTTCCTGCACAGAATATGGCTGCTGAGCGATCCAGCAAACAGCTGATCTAATGTGCACGAGCGTGCCTACACTGTTCCTGCATGGGTATAACTGCAGAATGCTAATTACCTCATTTGCTGGTGAAAACCATGCAAATGAGGTGAATTAGCGATTCACAGCCAGGTATCCATGCAAGAACAGTGTTATTTGCAGAAATGTATTCGGTTACAAACCAAATACATTTCTGCAAATAACAAAACGAGGCATGACAGCTCAAAAAAAGGATGTATTCAAGTGTTTAGGCATGTCAGTAGCCAAATATATGGTCATTGGTATGGAAAACTGATTTTTTTTTTTAATAAAAATCAAAGTTTTTTTTTTTTTGGCCGATGTCAGCTGTTAAGCATAGGGCAGCGGTGCGCAAATGGGATCATGCTGAAAATAAAAAAAATGAGAAAACTCAATTTTAGGGAAAATCTTCATTTTGCCATTATAGTCTCTGGCATGCAGAATCAAAACAATACCAGGGAACACTGGCTGTCAAGGGGAAAGGCTCCATGTTAGTACAGTAACTATGGACTAAGGCAGTGGGTATGCAAATGAGGGGAAATTTAATCACAAAAATCTTCTAAGTCCCAAACTGTACCTAATCATGTAGGTGCCCTAGCATGATAGTGTAACTAGGAGGAGCAACAGACATGAAAATGGTGTGTGTCATGCATGTTGTAAGCACATTGGAGCCCTATGGCGCAGAGATAAGATTAGCTAAGCACAGCTAAGCAAGGGTGTGTGACTGAGGCTGTATTGACTTATTCCATGAATTGAGGGGCATGGTCGTGCCCAGGGGAGGGCGATTTCTTCCTGTTTACATTAGCTAAATGGGTTTGCATGGCATGCACCTGGTCTAAAACAAAACAAAATAGCCAGAAATAGCAGGACTGTTTACATTTGGACACCGGGTTTGCACGGTGAACCTCGAGGCTTACAAGGGGAGGAAATGGGAAGGGAAAGAAAGAAAAAAAAGGAAAATAAAATTAAAGCAATCAAGTACAAATAACATAGCTGGCAGGTGGAATGCATCATAGTCAGCCAATAATACAAGCAGTATCTGCAGCACAACAGTATAAACTATGGAAACACCTTACAGTCTGTTTTTTCCCCACATACTGTGCACCATTGGTGTACACATGCAGGGGAATATTTACTGGAAAAATGTTAGGGGATGACATTGCTTTGATCCATCAGTATGTGCTTGAGGCTGAGGGCTGAGAGGAGGATAATGCTGCCAAACGCCTCAGATCAAGGAGGAGGAGAAGAGTGTTCCGACCCAGGGTAACCTACCAGGGGCTTCATGATCTGGAGATAGTACAGCGCTACAGGGTAGACAGAGACATACTTCAGCAAATCACTGAGCTGTGCTGCCCTCAACTCAGACCTAGAACCAACAGAGGAGAACCCATCCCAGTGGATACCAAGGTATGTGTAGCCTTAAGAATTCTAGCTACAGGTGCTTTCCAAAGACCTACTGGGGACATCATGGGGGTCTCACAGGCATCTGCATCCAGGGTACTCCACCAGTTCCTGGATGCCATGCTACCACATGCCATTGAGCACATTTACTTCCCCAACATCTGTGGGGAGAGGACCATCAATATGCATCTCTTCCACCATGTAGCATAATACCCAAAGGTATGAGTGCCATAGACTGCACACACATCCACATCAAAGCACCATCCGGTGAACAGGGTAGGGTCTACATAAACTGCAAGGGATTCACCTCCATCAACTGCCAGGTCATGTGCAATGCCCAGGGCATTATTATGAATGTGTGTGCTGGCAGCTATCGCAACTACATCAGGCATTTGTCACAGCTGTACCAGGCATTTGCCTGTGTGGGCATCCCATATGGCCATCTGGTGGGTGATGCTGGCTATGCACTGGGGCTGTGGATGATGACATCCATCAGAAATGCACACACACCCACACAAGAATGCCATAATGAGGCACACGCACAAACCAGGATAATTATAGTGTGTGTGTTTGGGATGCTTAAGTCATGGTTCCACTGCCTTGACATATCTGGTGGAGCCTTGCAGTAGTCTCCACCCATATCTGCACACATGTTCATAGTATGTGCCATGCTACACAATATGATCCTATAGAAACAGCTGCAGTAGGAACAGCATGATGAAGGGCCACACAGCCCACTACCATTGCTAAGGCCCCCACAAGCACAGAGGAACTCAGAGGAGCAAGCCTCTGAGTCTGCTCCTGTAGGCAGACGGAGGCATGCCAAGTATGTTCAAGCCTTGGCAAAGAGGCAATGCATACCACACACACTGACACTGTAGGGACCCCAGGGACTGACACCTCTCTGTGACTTTCACACACAGTAAAATGGATGACACTCACATCATATTACCTGTTACCATGTATAGGTAGTGTACTGTGTGCATCCAACATAGGCAGCCCTGAAGCACTGTCCACACAACTGCCGCAAGCACAAGGTAAGTCAGTCTTCTTAATAATAAAATAATAAATGTGCTGCATGCATGCAAGGGAATGGGGTGGCCTACTGGGATAGCAGCACACAACTCACAGTTATATGGGACACCAGGAAATGTCTGACCAAAACTGGCCTCCACATACTATGCAGTAGTACCCAAGGTGGCAAATCCCACTGCAGTATATGTGTGGGGACAACTAACTGGGGGGTCATAGATCACAGGCATGGATGTTAGGGTGGGGGGGGTCCCATAGCCACCTCTCACACCCACACAAGTCAGCTGTAGAAAACCACAGAGAAATGTCTGGTAAAGGCACACAAACGGTGGCAATGTTGAATTACCCCCCTACAGACTCACTCAGTGATAGCACAGTAGGACCCGCAGTTGCAGTAAAGCTATGAAGGGTAAAAAGTCTTAAATTCAAATGTATGCCAGTACAATCTGACTTGTGCTCTTTACTGATATGCCTCTAGTCCCCAAGACAGGGCACAATAGTATGGTAAATGGAACCAAAATTTAAAGCAAATATCTGCACAGTCTGTGCAATTGTGTACAGTTGTGCCCCCCATATACCCACACAAATGCAGTAATATGTATGTTTGCAGGGAAATAGCAGCATAGCACACATTGGCAGGGCTGCACCAATACACATGAAAATATGTTGCCTGTCCACAATATGCAGGGGTCAATGAGCTATGTGTATCTATGGTTAATACTGTCTGGATCTGGCCAGCATGTTCTCCTGGCAGTCATCTTGTAGTGCCCTAGGTACAGTGCTGCCTTTAACAGGGCCATGTGCAGATAACTGCAGTGCCAATTGTTATTCATGTCAGTGACACCCACTACTCGGCCACTGACATACCTGAAAGTCGCAGTGTTATGTGGAATATACTACACATATTAGTGACATCTTGAAGGATGTGTAGCTGAGATGCCAAGGCTTTTGTGAATATAAATGCTTTTTGGTACTGTTGCCAGTGGTCATTCTCAATAATCCTTTTTTCTTATGTTTGCTTTTACATATAATAGGTATGCCTGCACAGTTGAATGCACTCTGTACCCACACTCATAACTCCCAACCTGTGACAGCAAGATGTCTGGACAAGTGCAGAAATAAAAGTGGAACAAAAGCACAATGATAGGCATGTGTTGTAATACTGAGAAAGTTGGTAGGGTGCGGGGTTTGCAGTAGCAGGAATTGTCTGAAGGTTATGTAGTCTGAAACAGTAATATCTGTCATTATTTGGTAACATCACTCTTCAATTATATGTAACTAACTTGCCATAAAACACAAGTTTACATAGAAAGGATGAAACCTCTAGCCAAACACTTGGACAGCCTGCCAAAATGTACAGATGAGAGGTATGACCACACAAGCATATGACATCTCAGGTTAGAAAGATACCACGCATGCAGGAGATCCCCAGCCAGTATATCAGCAGGTTGCTGGTCTATTTACACAGCTGTGTCATTACTAAACTGGCTGTAGCCACACCTCACAAATGAACTTGTTGGGCAAGAATTTACATAGCTGCCCTCATAATATTGGTCTATGCATAATATGACTAGTATTCCTCTGGTAAAGAACTGTGATGATCTGAGGATGTCTGGCACTAGGTAATGACACAATACATTGCAGTATCAAACTACAGATGTGTCAGAAAATGTCTGCTAAACAAAACAAATATGCTGAGGAAGTCCTGTGTACTCCTGAGATGTATGGCTGTAGCACACAAAACCCTGGACTGGAGTACACCTATCTCTGGAATGGAATCCCACTCTAACTTTGGAAGGTTACACTGGGCATGCTCCTACACTTAGAGAATAACATGATATGTTGGAACCCACATTGAATATATAACTGTATTGTGTATATATGTCTGTGCATACAGACAGCTATGTACACCTCAACTGTCCCCACACACACACACATCAGACAGGATTACCCTCAGCTAGCTCTAGGTGGCCCATATGTGATATATCTGCATCTGTTGCATGAGATACACACACACATATATATGGGCAACAGATATATGTCAAGCATACACACACATAGATGTAGGGAATTGAGAGACAGACAGTGATAGAGATACAGGGGGACACAGAGTGAGTCAAACACACGGATACCCTGAATGGCATACAGTGATGTCCTGCTGTGGACAGTGGCTTACCAGTTGTAAACAGTTGCATGTGCCAACATAAAAGGTGAGCCCCATTGTGTAACAGTACTGAGGTTGGTTTATAATATCACATCACGTGTGTGGGTGTGCGTGCATGTGTGCCCGTAGGTCTAAGTATTAGGAGAATCTTCCCCCTCAGTACACATCTCATTGCCCAACTTCACAAGATCTGCTGCTGTCATTCACCTTAGAAGTACCATTGGACACTGATCACACCTATAAGTCCTGTAGCATGTGCAATAACTGCTTAACACTATAGTACAGATAACTAGATAGGTAGGGGTTCTAATCTCAATACTGGCAACTGTGTGTGTGAAGTTGTGTATGCAAGAGTGAGGGAGTGTGTGTTTGTTTGTAGATGAAACAGCTTTAGGCCATTCCCACCCACAACACTTCCCAGTGCCTCACTTTATCAGTCCTGCTGATGTCATTTCTCTTATCGGCACCTTTGGCCAGTTGTCATCCCAGTAAGCTCCATAGTGTGTGTGTGATAACTGTGTAACACTATAGTACAAATCACTAGCTAGACAGGGCTTCTAATCTCAGATCTGGCAAATGAGTATGTGTGTACTTAATCACTCTTGCTGATGTCATTTCCCTTATCAGCACCTTTGTCCAGTTGTCACCCCAGAAACTCTGTAGCACATGTGATAACTGTGTAACACTATAGTACAAATAACCAAATAGGCAGGAGTTCTATCCTCAGATCCGGCAAATGTGTGTGTGGGTGTATAAGTGTGTGTGTAAGCTTGTAGGAAGAAGTATTTTGATAGGTTTCCCATCCACTGCCCTATTTTATCAGTCCTACTGATGTCATTCCCCTTATCAGAATCTTTGGCCAGTTGTCACCCCAGTAAGGTCTGTAGCACATGTGATAAATGTATAACACTATAGTACAAATAACTAGATAAGCAAGGGTTCTATTCTCAGATGCGGCAAATGTGTGTGGGGGTGTATAAGTGTCTGTGTAAGTGTGTATGTTTATAGTAAGAAGTATTTTGATAAGTTTCCCTCCTCACTGCCCTACTTTATCAGTCATGCTGATGTCATTCCACTTATAGGTTCATAGGTGTGTACTAAGCTAATAGCCCTGGAGCCTTTACAAGCCTAGCCCAAAGAAATGCTCTGCCATTATACCACCTGACATTAGTTCAATGTGCCTCTGTCAAGTAGATCCACTGGAGTGATCCCTGGGGTGAACTTTCTATTACCCATCCACTCATCAAGATTGCTCTGGAACACGGTCAGCTAGGTGCTTTGCTTAACATGTATGTAAAGTCTATTCCAGGGCATGTGCAGTCTCTAGGTGAGGAATCTGTCCCTCCAGCATGTTGTGTTGATTGTGGTAATGGGATCGAGGTCTCTGCAGTGTGTGGTGTGGAGGGATTGGGATGTCTTTAGCTGTAGCATTTCTAAAAGAGCTGGGTCAGACATGGCTTTGCATGTCAAGCAGAAATTGCCTCTAAGTAGGTGATCTAAGACAGAGAATGGCTTGAGTTTTTTGAGTCTGTCTGTGTAGGACATTTATTTATTTTATTTATTTATTTATTTGCAGTTGATTTACCAGGATAGTCCATTGGGCCAAAAAGAACCCGTTTTCAATGGAGTCCTGGGGAGAAAAGCTCCAAAACCAGACAAACTAGGTACATACAAAAGACTGCTACTAATAATTATACAAAACTAATACAAAATTATACAAAACTAAGCTTCAAAAACAGACAAACTAGATACTTACAAAAGACTGCTAATAATAATTATACAAAACTAAAGGATACAACATTTGAGCTCAAAATTCAGGAAGCATTCAAACACTACAATTTAGTGAGAGATAATGTGAAGTGAATATGCTGAGAAAAGTGACATTATTTTACACATACAGAGTGGTTATTTTGTAAGGAACATAAGCTTTGTAAGGAGCAGTTAAGTAACATGAGCGTGAAAGAGGATGGAAATATCATATATTTATGAGGGGTGGGAGCAAGAGCATTCCCATTGGGACTTTAGATGTATATGAAGAGATTTTTTGAACATGTAATGGTTGGAGGTGGTGTGAATGGATGGTGGGAGTGAGTTCCAGAGACGGGCTAGGGTAAAGAATAGTAAGTTTTTGCCTGGGGGACGAGATGGTTTATGAACTTATAGTAGGTTTTGATTGTTTGACCTTAAAACTCTATCGGGTAGATGCATTTTAAAGGCAGAAGACAGGGAGGGACAAAGACTGGGGTTGAGAATGAGCTTGTGGGCTAAAGTTAGCTGTGTATAGATGAGATGATTAGGTAGTTCAAGCCAATTTAGTTTTTGGAGAGGGGAACAGTGGTGGGTGGAGGACCTGTGGCTGTTAGCGAATTTAGCGATTTTGTTATAGCAAGAGGAAAGTTGTTTTTTTTAGAGAGGTCTGAAGATTAGTCAGCAATGGTGCCCCGTAGAGAAGGGAGGGGATAAGAAAGGAGGAAGCGAGAGTGATTTTAGAGGAGCTTGTAGAGCATGCCTAGTTTTTGATGGGTTATTTTAATATTTAGTTGTAGATGGGAATTGACATTAAGCTGGTTGTCAATTTGAACACCAAGTAACTTGGTTTCAGACACCAGTTCCAGGGGTGAGTTATTTTGACTAGTAATCGAGAATGTGTTTATGTCGAAAGGAGTAGTTTTAGAGGGGATAAATACCATTAGTTTAGTTTTGGAGGCATAGAGTGCTAGGTGGTTTATTTTCATCCAATGTTCAGTAATTGAAAAAGCTTCTTGAATAAGCTTTTGGAGCAAAGAGGAAGATGTGGCAGAGCAGATAATGGTAGAATCATCTGCATATTGGATGATGTTTGAGAATGGAATGGATTTGTGGAAATCATTTATAAATATATTGAAAAGAAGGGGACCAAGAATGGATCCTTGGGGAACTCCAGTGGGGGTACTAAGGAAAGAGGAAGTGGCCTTTTTCCATATTACAGCTTGGTATCTATTTGATAAATAGCTGGAGAACCAGTTCATGGAGGAGGGAGAAAGGTTAAGTTTTGAAAGTTTAGTTAATAGCAGGCTGTGTGAGATAGTGTCGAAGGCCTTAGAGAGGTCAAGTAGTAAGGTAGAGACAATTTGGCCAGAATCACGTGCTTTATTAATAGTCTCAAGATAGGAGAGGAGGGCTGTCATAGTGCTATGATTTGGCCTAAAACCATGTTGTGTTGGGGTTAGAAGTTTATTTTCTAAGAGATGTGGTAAGAGTTGAAGTTGGACACACTTTTCTAGAAGTTTAGAAATGGGGGACAGGATAGCAATGGGTCGGAAGTTGTTGATGTTACAGTTATTGCCACCTTTATGCAGAGGAATGATAAAGGCTTGCTTCCACAGTTGGGGCACTGTGCATTCATGGATGGAGCGGTTGATTAGAATGCTTATGGGATAGGCAATTGCTTCAGCAGCTATACTTAGGAAGTAAGAGGGAATGTTCTCAGGTGCGTTAGTACATGGCTTCAATTTCTGAAGGAGTTTCTTTATAGTAGAAGTGGGTATAGGTTTTAATGAGAATAGAGATGAGTGGGGAGAGAGAGAATTTGAGGATGATAAGGGTGATGTGGAAGTTGGAGTAGGAGAAAAGGTGGAGGATAGACAGTGAGTAGATGGGAATGAGGAAGAAGTGGTAGTGAGGGGTGGATTATTTGCAGGAGAGGGTGGGGGTGTATTAGATAGTGAGGTGGAGCTTGGGAATGAGGAAGTTAGTTTGCTAATAGATTCAATGAAAAAGGAGTTGAACTGAGTAGCTAAATCTAAATCTGGGGTATTCGGGTCTGGGGTTGGGGTGTGTGGTTTGCTAGGGTTAAGGAGGGTAGAGATTCCTTTCCAGAATTTTTGAGGATTAGTTTTATTATTGTTTTGGAGTGTAAAGAAGTATTGTTGTCTATCAGAGATAATAAGTTTTTTTACTTTATTTCGAAGAGTTTTGTACGCAATGTGGTCTTCTGGGATCTTGTTTTTCAGATAGAGTCCCCAGGCCTTATCTCTAAGGCGCATGGTTGATAGTGTGGTTTTGGTTAGCCAGGGGGCAGAATTAGTTTTTATTCTCTTTGTCCTCAAAGGGGCTTGGGAGTCTAGTATTTCTAAGAATGTTGAGTTGAAGTAAGCAACTGCATCTTCTAAGGATAGTGTCCTTAGATTGTTCCAGTTAATTGCTTTTAGGGAATTTAAGAAGGCTGATGGGTTAAAGTTTTTGTGGTTGCGGGTAGTAATATAATTGTGGATGCGGTGTGAGATACAGGGGAGTCGGTGAGTGAAGATGGGCATATGATCACTTAGAGGGTCGGGAAGAGTACCACTGTCTGAAAAATAGTGGGGATGTGACACTAGAATCCAGTCTAGAATGCTGCCACAAGAGGGTTTTTTTGACGGACGTGTTACAGTGTTGATTAGCTGGGAAAAGTTATATAGGTTGATGTTAAGAGGGTTAGTTGGAGACTGGATGGAGGCCCAGTTAATATTTACATCTCCTAAGATTATGGTTTCATTGCTGATGTTGTTGGAGAGCCAGGAGAGGATATTTTCCAGTGTGGAAATATTATCCCCTGGGGGGATGTAGAGGGATGCTAGACATATGTGTTTGTGCTTATTAACTTGTAGGAGAGTGAGGAGTAATTCAGCATTGTTAAATTGAGGAATATGTTTGTTGTAGGGAGTGATTAGCAAGGAAGATGAATATAGGAGAGCTACTCCTATACATAGACATGTGTTTAATGCCTAGGATCCTCTTTGTGAGGTACTTCTGTGGCCTCTCCAGCTGTTGCAGGTGTCTAGTGAGGTACATGCCAAATGGGCCATTATACTAGATAATTGGTCTAATGAGGGAAGAGTACACAGAGACGAAGACCTCTTTCTTCCTGGATGCAAAACTGTTGGTAATGAGATATGCCACATAAAAGGAATTCCTGACCACAGTGGCAATGTGGTGGTTGAAGGAGAGTTTGCTGTCAACCTGTGTCCCCAGATCTCTTATAATGCCTACAGTATTCAGTGGGCTCCCATCAATGTGGTACTTAGTGGAAACTGAGTTTTTACCAAAGGGTATGATGCATTTTGTGGTGTTACGCTTCAGGCCATGGTTTACACACCAGTCAGTGGTCTCAGTGAGGACTTTCTGTAGGATGTCTGCATCACTTGTGGAGTTAATGATGGCTCTCAGCTTGCAATTGTCTGTGAACCTGGTCAGCCAGAGTTTCTTTGTGTTGGCCTGGACTCCTGAGAAGTGGATGCTGAACAGGAGAGTACTCAGGAGTAATCCCTGTTGAACACCACTTGTGACTGGTTGACAGTTTGACTTGGAGCGTGCTACTTTCATACTGTGTGTTCTATCTGTAAGCCAATTTGCAACCCACCTAGTGATATACGGGTTGATGCCTCATTTGGTGGGTTCATCAATACCTCCTGACTGAGGAATGGTATCAAAAGACTTGGCCAGATTGATGTAGGCTGTATGCAGTCATACACAGCCCTGGTGACTGACTCAAAGAAGTCAACCAGGTTGAGCAGGCATGATCTCCCTTTCACAAAGCCAAACTGTGTGGGGTCCAGAGTTAGGAGATTACCTATATCTTTGTCGATCAGGTCCCTGATGATGCACTCCATAGCCGTACATATGAGACTCATCAGGCTAATAGGCTCATAATTCCTATGGTCTGTAGTTGCTGCCCCTTTATGGGGAGGGATGACTGTAGCAGTGCACCATTTGGGAGGGGCAAAGCCTGAGGTGAGGCAGTGACTGAACAGAGCACACAGACGTGGTGCCAAGTATCTTTGTAGTTGATGTAGAACACAGCCAGGGATATATTTGGGTCCCATGGAAGCTGTATTCTTGCCCATGGACAATGCAGGTTTAATGTGGGCTCCAGTAATCCTGGGTGCCTGGCATTCTTCTGGCATTCTGATTGTTCCCTTGGGGGGAGAGGGGTAAAGCTGGCACTGAATGTGTTGGCAATAATGTTGGCAATATCTGTTGGCTCAGTATAGGAGGTAGCATTTTGCAGTACCTCAGAGCACTGCTGAGTATTGTCAAGGAGGTTCTTGATATAACTATCAAAGGCTTTGTGATTGTTGTCACTAACTGCTGCAATTCTGCCATCACAGCTGGCTTTAGATGATTTCATAAGAGATCTCAAGTTGTTGTTGAGGCTAATAAGGGAGTTTCACCACTTTTGGATTCCACCTTTTTCTGCAACAGTTTTTTCCTTCTGTTGTACAGGTTATTAATGGCAGGGGACCACCAGATCAGCCTCCAGTGTTTGGAGGAGACCATCATGGTTCTGTTGGGTATGGTTAGTTCCATCCATTTATTTGCATGTTTGTACAGTGCATTTGTGTATGATTCGGCAGTCATGCAGCTATTTTCCATTGGCATGGGTGCTTTGAAGTTATCCACCTCTGTTTTTAGGAGTCCAAAGTCAGCTTTGGAGACGTTTTTACAAGGTGGTTACATTTGCAGGGGGTGTGGGTGTGATGTGGATTTCCATGGTGATTACTTTATGGTTGGATCTGACCAGGTAGGGGTTGACTACTGTTGTCAAGCAATGGTCCCATATGTTAGTAATCAACACAGGTCAAGGATGTTGCTTCCTCTACTGGGGGTCAGAATAAGCCAGGGCACTGGAAATTAATTCCAGGAATCATTGGGCCAGTGTGTTTGTCCTTGAGTATCTTTCCCAGTTGATGGAAAGGTGGTTGAAGTTTCTAGTATGAGAGTGGTGGGTTGGACCATGATAGATTCCAGGGTGTTGAGGAATGTGGATTGAGAATCTAGGGACATGGATGGGGACCTATAGCAAGTTATGACCTGGATTGCACTATTACCCAATACCAGTTGTACCCGAAGTATCTCAGATGCATTATGCTGGGCTACTAGTCTGGAGGTGTGCATATCCTTTATGAATATGGAGACACAACCGCCTTTGGAGATGGGGTCTATGTTTTGGGGCTAACAGGTGTGGAATGAGTTGTTGCCTGGTAGTGCAGGCGTGCTTTCTGCTAATGTAAACCAGGTCTCTGTTACAGCACAAATGTCAATGTTCTCCATTTTGAGGAGTGCATTGAGTGACTGCATCTTGAGATTTAGATGTCTAGTGTTGATCAGCATGACCCTCAGATTGCATTTATTTATAGCTGTTACGGTGGTAATTTGATTTGGAACACAGCCTAAAAAGGCACAATAGGGGTGGCAAGACACTTAGTCAGTACCTAGAAAGCCAGGAGTGACAGATGCAGGCCATCTCTGGCAAGCCATCACGATATGTCAATCATGTCACCCCAAGCAGACAGATACTGGATCCCCTGAGAATGACACCAGACACTTAAGCCAATTGTTGAAGTCAATCCTTTGTTGTTTGTACTGCGGTATGTTTATGAGTGACAACAGTATACTGCTCAGGGCTACTGTCATACGTGCCTGGCCCACATAATCTGAGAGCTCCACCATATCTCTTTTCATGTAGTCCAGGGAGGTGTGCCTCAGATCATTCACACCCACATGGACAATGACAGACTGATACTTGTAGTTGTTGTGGAGTGACCTGACTGGGTGTGTTATGTGTTGGATTCTGGCACCTGATAGACAGCTGACTATTACCTTCTCCATATTCAACCTAGTGAGTGGGATATCTGTGTGCCTCAGTATTGAGTCACATATGATTACTGTATTGGGCAAGGTGGTTAGCTTTAGGGACTTAGGTTGATGGGCACACTGTGTAGGTGAGATATGTGTCCTGTGATTTGTACTGTGTTGGGTGGTTGAGTGGGAGTCTGTCTTGGTGGTCTCTTCTGATTGGGTAAATGTATATTGAGTGTCACTGTGAAAGTGGGTGTGTGGTTTTTTTGTATGTCTGAGCTGTGATAGTGGGTGTTTTGGAGGGCTATGTGTTCCATGTGGTGTGGTGCAGGTGT
The DNA here is from genome assembly GCF_019279795.1 of Protopterus annectens. Classification (NCBI taxonomy): domain Eukaryota; kingdom Metazoa; phylum Chordata; order Ceratodontiformes; family Protopteridae; genus Protopterus; species Protopterus annectens. The sequence goes on from NC_056735.1 coordinate 219,640,271, forward strand.
TGACCTTTTCCTTCTGACCAGCTAATCCAGTCTTCGCTGGGGAGTGCATATCTTCCAATTTGGTGATATAGGGGTATCTCTAACAAGTCTTAGTGTTGGGAGTTTAGAGGAGATGGTTGTCTGTGTACATGAAGCAGTTGGAACAGTGCCTCAGGATGCCCACGTGCACCAGGTTAATGGGCAAAAGCACAGAGAACTGCACTTTAATCATGCTAAGATGGGTGGTCATAATTACTAAATACTAGAGCTAATTCCATGAGGAACCACTACTGCTGATGGCTCTCAGGTGTGCTAGAATAATTGATACAAAAACCTGTTGAAGTGCAAAGCTATTAGGCTATTTGAAATGCAAGAGATAAAGAACTAGCAAGATCTAAGGGAAAAACTGAAGGCAGACTTTATGGCACCTGTAATAGTTTACTTCAGCTGTACAGTTATCAGCACCTTTGGCCAGTTGTCAGTCCAGTAAGCTCTGTAGCGCATGCAGTAACAGCAAAACACTATAGTACAAATAACTAGATATGCAGAGGTTCTACTCTCAGATCTGGCATGTGTGTGTGTGTGTGTGTGTGTGTGTGTGTGTGTGTGTGTGTGTGTATGTTTGTAGGAAGAAGTATTTAGATACATTTCCCACCCACTGCCCTACTTTATCAGTTCTGCTGATGTCATTCCCCTTATCAACACGTTTGACCAGTTGTCAGCCAAGTAAGCATGTGCGATAACTGCATAACACTATAGTACAAATACCTAGATTGGCAGGGGTACTAATCTCAATACTAGCAAGTAAGTGTGTGTGTGTGTGTGTGTGTGTGTGTGTGTGTGTGATCATATACCATGTGGGTTATACCATTTTGATTTGTGTACCACCCTGTACATGTCTCATCACCCTACTTAACTAGGCCTGCTGATGTCATTCACCTTAGAAGTACTTTGGGACTAGGAGAAATCATGTAAGCTCCGTGACGTGTCTGATAACTGCATAACACTAAAGTAGAAATAACTAGATGGGTAGATGTTCTAATCTTAATACTGGCAAGTGTTTGTGTGAGAATCATATACTGTGTGGATTATACCATTTTGAGTTGTGTACCACCCTGTACACTTCCCATCGCCCTACTTTAGTAGGCCTGCTGATGTCATTCACCTTAGAAGTACCTTGGGACTCAGTGAAATCATATAAGCTCTGTGGCATGTCTGATAACTGTGTAACACTATAGTAGTAATAAGTAGATAGGTAGGGATTCCAATCTCAATACTGGCAACTGTGTGTGTTTGGCTGAAGATCATATCCTGTTTAGCTGATACCATTTTGATGTGTGTACCATCCATGCCAGTTTACCACCTCCCGATGGCATTACTTTATATAGTGTGGTAATGGCATCTACTTCACATGCAGCATGTTAAACCATTGTGCAGGCCATCCCAGTCCTCTGTACAGATGTCTATGGAATATACAGATGTTTGCAACCCATATGTGTCCCTTAACAATGCCCATGTATGTGATATTGTTGTCAAATTGGCCACAGTGAGTGTAGTGACACACATGCCAGCATCAGGTATCATACCTGATTGAAACATCATGCTGATACAACGTCTGCTACCCTATCATGTGTCCAGGCTTGTAGGAGCAATACATGACTCCATATACTATTTCTGGTGGGTTATCTTACCACCCATGAAGGCATTCAGAACATTATGTGTTGTAAGAGGTAGTGCGGGGGCATGTCATGTTTGTGTAGTACTACAGTACATCAAACTGGATATGTAGGTTTGCTAATCTGTCTATTGCCAACTGTGTTTGTGTTACTGCATGCACATCCCTTGTGTCAGTCCTTACTGTGTATATGGAAAGAATATACCATTTTGTCTCCCTTCTCCACCCTGTGAACTCAGGAATACATACCACAAACCTGTCATACATAGTGTCATGCATGCCCCCACCAACTGCATCAGGGTTGAGAGTATGGAAAAGAAATGGCAGGGCTAACAGGTGTTGATAGGTGAATCTGTTGCAGTTAATGTAATGTCTACACTTGTGAGGGACCTGCTGACAGTACTTAAGAAACCTGTTCTGTATGTATGAGCCTGTGGTACTACACAACACTGAGGTGACATGTCTGAAACCTACCTGTCTGTGACAAGGGATATGTATGCAAGGCCACACTGTCTGACAACTGTGCCCCTCACAAACTGTTGCATGCATACACACCTGGTACATGTACATATGAAGCTGTACCTTGCCTTTGACACGGTTGGTGTATTCTGACTCTGCCATACTCCCTCTTGGGAATGTCTGCAGGGCCACAGCCAGAAGACACACAGACACCTGGAACAAAAACAGAATACAGCATGTCAGACTACATTCAGTCAGTGGTACTAACAGCAATAATACATCCTGGCTAATAAGGTACATACACCTGCATGTGTACCCATAGCAAATGCAAGCCGACAGCACATTACACAGTATTACATAGCTAGACTGTACTATATTCACCCTGTGTATCAGACCCATATTAGCATGTCCCTGCATCAATGTTATGGATGACAGGGATGTGGCATAGGTGTCATCATATGCACAGGGTGTGGTGTGGGTTTCCCAGAGGCCTAGGCTGGGCCACACAGTTGACAACATGTGTGTGTGTGTTTGGAGGGGTATCCAATAGATGGGCTGTGCAGAGGTGCTGTGTGTGTCTGAAGGTGACCTGCCTGTGATACAGATGTGTGTGTATGTATGCACACATTCCTGCCATGTGGCTGCCCTACACAGGGGTATTTTGGACAGCTGTGGACCGTATATGGCAGGGTGTCCAATTCACCATCTCCTGCTACAGACATGGGAACTGGTCCTTCCAGGGGTACCACTGGCACCACCAGGCCTAGGGCCAGATGCAGTGCTGCTTCCTGATGGTGGCTGCTGTCTGCTGGGTCCATGTCCCTGATGGGACCGGCCAGGACCACGTGCCCATGGCCTGCTCTGATGTGATGTGGACAGCAACCCTCCCTTGGTAGTGCTAGTGTCACTGCCACTACAAAAGTGTTTAATGGTGCACAGCCCCCATAGACTGTCAGCTGTTGTTGGTGCTGACCTATGTCCACATGGCTGATGCACATCTCCCACCACATGCTCTAGCACAGGCATGCCATGGTCGAGCATTGCCAAGGTCTCACCCCACCATCTACTCATGACCTCAGTATTTTGATGTGTTGCCTCAACAAATTCATGTATGTTGCCACATAAATCAGGAAGAGTTGTATCCAAAACCCTGCGTATTTGTCTTGTGTGGCATTCACTATGTGCCTGTCCATCCATGACAGCCCAAAACATGTGTTTAGTGACACCTACTGTAGCACTTGCAACAGAAGCTTGATGAGCAGCAGTCCTCCTGCAAGCACCCCTGCCCATCCACCTGTGTGGGACCTTGCCTTCACGCTAGCTATGGCCAGTGTCTATACACACACCTGCCATCATCACCACACTAGCCTGTTCCATGCCACCACCTGCCAACTGTCCATCATCTGTGGCCACTGGTGACGGGGGTGTGGGCATTGTCACTGTGTGTGGGGATGGTGTGGACAACAGTGGGATGCCAAGCAATGGCACAGATTCAGCCGCTGATAACCCGACCTGTACCTCACCTCACTATTCCTATCATCATTGTCCGAGTCTGCAGAGACAATGACATCAGTTTCCAAGTGGGAGGGACCCTGAATCCTATCGCCACCTGTGAGGGGAAGACAACATATGTACATTAAAACCTGCACTTTGGGTTGGTTGGTACATACATGCACACGCGCGCACACACACGCACACACACACACACACACACACACACACACACACACACACACACACACACACACACACACACACACACACACACACACACACGCACACACGCACACACACACACACACTTGCAGGTGAGGCGGCACACATTTGTTACACAGACCTCACATTACCCAAATGGTAACATGCATGACACATGGCCCTCAACATTACGCATTGCAGCCAGTTTTACTACATAACAATATAGAGCTCTGGGATACATGAGTAGTGTTAGGTGATGGCCTTTCTCCAGAACAGACTGCACCCATGTACACATCATTGCTGTTCAGCTGTATAGCACAGTGGCAAGTGCTACAAAACATACCTCACAACTGTACAGATCCTTGCAGGATGTGTAGATGTCTGGCTCATATGTTTGCTCTGTTTCTCATAACCCCTGTGTTTGTCTGATACATAACTGGGATGATCTGAGGAGTGACATCGCTAATTAATGACATACATTTGAGTTTTAGATCTCCAGACCAGCAGTAAATGTATGGTCGCACCATTCCTGTTATACCACCAACCTTCTAAGCTTACAGTGGATATGATAAGTGTACACAACCCTGTTAAAATCTCATGTTCTTGTATTATATAAAATGAGACCACAATAATGCATTCAAATATATTACCCACATTTTATGTAACATATGACCTGTGCAATCCAATCGATAAACAAACAAATGTGTTGCATGTAAAATATAATGAATTAAATATGTACAATATGATGGTTACACAAAATGATACTGAAGCACCTTGCAAGTGACTTACAGCATTCACTCTTCTTGGGGAGGTGTCTATTAGCATGGCACATCTTGACTTGGCATTATTTGACCACTCTTCCTTACAAAGGTCCCCCAACTCTGTCATATTGCAAGGCTAGCTCATGTGCACAGCCCTTGACAGGTCACAATAGGTCACAATGGGGTTATGCCATCAGGTTTAGGTCTAGGCTCTAGCAGGGCCAATCCATAACCATGAGTGTGTTCAGGTGGATCTATTCTTAGGTAGCTTTGGATGTATGCTTCGGGTCTTTGTCTTGTTGAAGGCTGACACCCCTCCCCATCCTCAGCATTCTTGCAGATGCCTGATGGATGTGGGTCAGACATGAGTGTTATTTCTAACTTTTTAGAATTCCCACCACTGTGATGACAGGCCCAGCTTTGGCTTTAGAGCAGCATCCCCACAGCAGGCCAATGCCACCAGAGTGATTCACCATGGGGATGGTGGTCTTCAGGTGAAGAAAGGCTTTGCTTGTGCACCACACATACCTTTTGGTATTGTGGCTGTGAGGACACTCCATAGTCTCATTACACCATAACACATTTTCACACATGCCTTTGGGAGACTTGATGTGCTGTATTGCAGTTTTATATCCACCCCTGGATGTTTTTTGGTGTGCGAAAATGCTTCCATCTTCTGACCCTACCCCATAGTCCAGACTTATGCATAATATGGGAGATTGTTCTCACATGTAGTACACAACACCAGTACTTGCAAGAGATTCCTAAAACTCCCTCAGTGTTGCTGTATGTCTCCTGGCAGCCTCCCTGACCAGGTTTGGACATGTCTTTTCATCAGTTTTGGAGGGATGTCAGGTTTTTTTAAAACAGCACTGTTGTCCCATATTCAATCCCCCTTTTGATGACTGTCTCCACTGTGTTTCATGGTATATGCAATGCTGTGGTAATGTTGTACCCTACTCCTGAGTGATACCTTTCAGATATGAGATCCCTTTGCTGCTTTGTAAGCTGTCTGCAAGCCATGGCTGTTGCTATTGCAGGCAAATGAGCAAATGTCATAAATATCCTACTTGGACAGAAGACTGTTATTTGATGTTACTCAGAGTCCCTTTATTTGATGGCAGGTGTGTACCCAAGCAGACTAAATGCTGTCAGTAAATCACAAGCTGCTGCAATAAGATATTATTTGAAGGGTGTGCACACGTATGCATCCAGCTTATTGTAAGGTTTCTATATTTCATATTTGATGCCCAACAGACTGGTTGGTTTTACAAGTGAATTGTTCATGTTATGGGTCACATTAAAGGCTGGAAAAGGTGTGGACTGACATATTGTGGTCTCAGTTTGTATATATCACAAACAGCTGGCATTTTAACAGGGCTGTGTACACTGTTTATAGCTACTGTATAAGAGTACTGTTGCACACATGTCCCTACCTGAGGCTGTTTGTCCCCCCATTTTGCTGGTCTCTGTCCAGAAGACTTGCACTGACAGATTGTGAGGTATGCTACAGAAATGTTACATTCTCTTCAGATAGGCCTCTGTGGTGACCACTGTGATGCAATGCAGTTAACCCCACCACAAGTGAATATGCACATAAAGCAATACAGCTATGAGTGACAGTTGTGTGCATGATAAATTGCATGGCCTTCACATGCCTGGGGTATTGGCAAACCACAACAGAACAATTCCATACTCACCAGCTTCAGGCTGCTGTCCCACATGCAGACCAGAGGGACCTAGGTAGTTGTGGGAGAGAGGTTTCGTCAACAGACTCACATGTGGCATTGGTACAGGATGGATGCAGCATGTCTGCACATTTACAGAACACCCCCAATACTACAGAATTTGCTGTCCTTCACCATAGATGTGTACTTCTGTGCATTAGAAAACCCCATCCACAACTGCAATATGACCTGACACATGCATGTAGATACTCTACAGATGCAAGTATGTCTGCTACATTAGTCTATTAATCTCCACTGAGGCCTTAGCTGCACGATCCTTGTCCATTGTCTAGGTGCCACCCACCTCCAACATGTACCCTGATGTTATACTGGCATGGGTGCCCCTAGGTTGGCGAGGAGAACTTTGGTGGGTGTCAGTGGGGGCTGAATGGCTGGACCCCCACCTGTGGCAGTGTGGTCCGTAGCCACATCAGCAGCCCTTTGCTGGGCATGGAGTATGAGGATGGATGAACAATGCCAGATCTGCTCGCATGTACATGCATGCAGGCCAACATCGGTTACCCTGTGTACAAGGTCGTCCCACATGGCAAACCTCTCCTGCAGATATTGCTGGCTCTGGCCAGACATTATTGCATGGTTATGTAGTATGGCTTCTATGATTATGGTTGTCTCAGCTGCTGAAAATGTTGCCCTTTGCTGATGTGACATTGAACCTGGAAGACATAAACAGGGAAACACATCACAGGATCTCATACATTTGGCAATGGTATGTACATAACCTGCACATTTACATTGAATACCAGTAGCCACCACTCACAACCACACCATAGCCCTGTAATCTATCAGCACAGTATCAGCTTGCATTGCACTCCTGATCCTGATGTGTCATATTACCTCAATGAGGGCCGGTTAATTGCATATTCCTCTATTCCTCATTCAGGTCTGTGTAGAGGGATGGCATTGGCCATCTTCCATGAGGATGGAGTGTGGATGGTGCTGAGGGTTGGTGTGACTACAGTGTGTAATGGAGCTGGGAGGACATGCCTGAGTTCATGTAGGATGCAGACAGGGATGTTATCATGTCCCATGGATACTTATGTTTGTTGCCTTTCAGTAGGCAATACATACCTGCTCACTGGTGATGAGGAGAGAGGTGCGGGTGCTGTGCATATCCACCTATAGTGATGCTGAGTTGGGGGGGGGGTGATGTTTGCCCAAACCCTATCTGCAGCAGGTTGGCTATAGCTATGTTGTATGTGTATGTGGTCTGATTGACCACTATTACAATTGGGTTGGTTTGTTGCCTTTGAGATTGCAGACATATGAGAAGATGGCCCTGTGATTGGCCTTGGTGGATTTGTCCAATTTGTACTCATAGTTAGCCTTACAGTAATCCACCTATGACCTTATATGCTTGTTCAGACAATGGCTGACTTGAAGCCAAGTTGGTGCCTCCTCCTACTTTGCCCTGAACAGCCAATATAGGGACAAAGTCTGTGGTTTATATATCTCTGCTGTCCAGCAAAGGGGATTACTCTACTTTGCTGGAGGCAGGTTTTACAAGTAAGGTATTGCTGAGTCCATACAGCTGTGTAGGTGTTCAAATAGCTGTTTGTATTAGGCATGGACACAAAGTCATAACACAGTTGGGCACCTCTCCAATTTCAAACAAGTCAATGCAACGACCAATAGCTGTAGAAATGTCACTCTGTTGGATGCACAGTAACTAAGATTACACATGTGTACTACATGTACAGCTTATTTAACTGACATTTTGCATCCCATGTCTGTTGTTATGAGGTGGCCAGATACACCTACTCATACTGATATGTGGACAGGTAATACCTGATATACATTTCTGTTCTATGTCAGTATAGCACACTGTATTCACACTCTTGCTGCCCAGTCATCCCACTCAACCCATTAGAGCAGGACATCTACAGGACATCACACATGCATGGGGGGCAATGGGACAAAATTAGTGACACTGTCTTAATATTGCTGTGACACACTTGAGTAATTCGATAGCACAGGATCCTTTGCATTGATAGGCATACCCTGGAGGATGTCCAACACTCATATGGCAAGAAGAAAGGAGAAAGGCTAGGAGTGTGGTAGTGAGGGTAAGAACTTTTAATGTTGGCAGTATGACTGGTATGGGAACAGAGCTAGCTGATATGATGGCCAGAGGAAGGTTGATATATTGTGTGTGCAAGAGACCAGATGGAAGGGGAGTACAGCTAGGTGTATTGAAGGCAGGTCGCAATTCTGCTATCATGGTGTGGATGGGTGGGGAAAGGGTTAGGGGTTATCCTAAAGGAACAGTATGCCAAGAGTGTTTTTGGTGGATGAAATGAGTGTCTGATAGAGTAATGTTTATGAAGCTGGAAACTGATGGTGTAATGATGACTGTTGTTAGTGCATATGCTACGCAAGTTGGTTGTGCAATGGATGAGAAAGAGAAATGTGAAGTCAGTTGGATGATGTGGTGATGACTGTACCCAAGAGTGACAGAGTGGTGATTGCAGCATATTTCAATGGGCATGTTGGTGAAGGGAACAGAGGGGTGAGGAAGTGATGGGTATGTATGGTGTTAAGCAAGGCAATGCAGACGGTGAGATGGTAGTGGATTTTGCAAAAAGGATGGACATGACTGTGATGAATATGTACTATAACAAAAGGGTGGAGCATAGGTTGACATATAAGAGTGGAGGAAGATGCACACAGGTGGAATATATCCAATGTAGGAGAGCCAGTTTGAAGGAGGTTGGAGGCTGTAAAGTGGTGACAGGGGAAAGTGTATTTAGGCAGCATAGAATATTGGTCTGTAAGATGATATTGGTGATCAAAAAGAGGAGGAGTATGAGGGAAGCACCAAGGATCAAATGGTGGGAACTGGAAAAGGGTGATTGTGAGGTGGAGTTCATGGAAGAGTTAAGACAGGCACTAGGTGACAGTGAAGATTTAACACATATCTGGGTAAGTACAGTAAAGCTAGTAAGGGAGATGGCTAGAAAGGTGCTTGGTGTGACATGTAGATGGAGGAAGGAGTACAAGGAGGCCTGGTGGTGGACTGAGGAAGTACAGGACAGTATACAGAGAAAGAGGTTGGAGAAGAAAGATTTTCAGAGAGATAAGGAAAGTAGACAGGAGTATAAGGAGATGAGGTAACAAAGATGTGCAGCAGATAAGGGGGATAAAGGATAATGAGGGAAACATACTCACAAGTGAGGCCAGTGTGTTGAGCAGATGGACAGGGTACTTTGAGAGGCTAATAAATGAAGATAATGAGAGAGAGAAGGATTGATGATGTGGGTATGGTGAATCAGAAAGTGCAATGGCTTACCAAGGAGGAAGTAAGAATAGCTATGAAGAGGATAAATACTGGAAAGCCTGTTGGTCCACATGATATACCCGTGGAAGCATGGAGGTGTTTAGGGGAAATGGCAGTAGTGTTTTTAACCAGATTGTTTAATGATATCTTTGAAAGTGAGAGGTTGCATGAGAAGTGGAGAGAAAGTATTTGGGTACTGTTTTAAGAATAGGGTTGATGTGCAGAGCTGTAGTAACTACAGAAGGATAACATTGATCAGTCACAGCATGAAGTTATGCGAAAGAGTAGTGGCAGCTAGGTTAAGCAGGGAGGTGATAACTAGTGGTAAGCAGTATGGTGTCATACCAGGAAAGAGCACTACAGATACTATGTTTGCTCTGAGAGTGTTGATGGAGAAGTACAGAGAAAGTCAGTTGTTGTTTTGTGTCTTTCTGGACTTGAGAAAGCATATGACAGGGTGCCTAGAGATGAGTTGTGGTATTGTATGAGGACGTCATGAGTGGCAGAGATATATGTAAGAGTGGTACAGGATATGTACAAGGGTGGTGTGACAGCAGTGAGGTCTGTGGTGGGAGTGATGGATGTGTTTAAGGTGGAGGTGGGATGACATTAGGGATCAGGTATGAGCCCTTTCTTATTTGCAATGGTGATGGACAGGTTGACAGACAAGATCATATAGGATATAGGAGTCCCTGTTGACTATGATGTTTGCAGATGACATTGTGAACTGTATTGAGAATAGGGAACAGATTTAGGAGAACCTGGAGAGGTGGGGATATGCTCTAGAGAGGAGAGGATTGAAAGTCAGCAGAACTATGACAGAATATCTGTGTGTGAATGAGGGGGAGGATAGTGGAATGTTGAGGATGCAGGGAGTAGAGTTGGCAAAGCTGGATGTGTTGAAATGATTGGGATCAACATTTCAGAGTAATGATGACTGTGGAGGACAGGTGAAGAAGAGAGCACAGGAAGGATGGAGAGTGTGGAGAAGAGTGTCAGGAGTGATTTGTGACAGACAAGTACCAGTAAAAGTGAAAGGGAATGTCTACAAGAGGGTAGTGAGACCAGCTATGCTATATGGGTTGGAGACAGTGGCATTGACAAAAAGGCAGGAGTCAGACATGGATGTGGCAGAGTTACAGATGTTAGGATTTGCATTGGGTGTGATAAGGGTGCACAGGATTAGCAAATGTGTATATGAGAGGGTCAGCCCATGTTGGATGGTTTTGAGACAAAGCTGGAGAGGCAAGATTACATTGGTTTGGACATGTGCTGAGGGGGGATGCTGAGCATATTGGGAAAAGGATGGTAAGGATGCAGCTGCCAGGTAAGAGGAAAAGAGGAAGGCCTCAGATAAGGTTTCTGGAAGTGGTGAGAGAGGACATGCAGGTGGTTGGTGTGACATAGCAAGATGCAGAAGACAGGCAGAAATAGCAACAGATGTTCCACTGTGGTGACCCCTAACAGGAACAGCCAGAGGAAAAAGAATGAGATGTTGTAATGTCAGTCTTCACGGATTTGCCAAGGATTTTCCAGTCATAACACAACTCTATGAGTAAATGACTACAAATATTAGGCACACATATGGCCAGTGTGCATAACACTGGACAGTTACATAGTATGAGCTCAGTATATCACATGCGGTTCAACACACACATCTGCAACAGTACTTTACTATGCAAATACCATGTATAGGTCTCTCACATTTCTGAGACAAACAAGTATATCATAGTTGTATTCACAGGTAAGATACAGATATGTATGACATCCCAGTAGCTGGCCTAGCATTGTTACAGTCAGTATTGTTCAACACTCACTCCAGTAGTAGTCATATGCGAGCCATACTTTCCTGGGGTAACTCAGGAGCCTGACCTATGATCTATGTCACTGCAGACAGATCCAGATGCTAAGGCCATATGTTCTGATCAGCAATATATCAGTACAGCAAGTCTCGTTGAGACATATATGTTAAACTTCCTGTTTCCCATTCTAACATAGCCCCTACAGTCCATTACATGCTTACTTGTTTGACATACCTATTTTTTCCATATGTAGGTGGTTATAGCCTGCTTGTTTTATCTTATTTCTTTTCACTGTTTCTCTCTCTTTCTCACATATGTAGGGTGTACATCTGTTTTGCATAGGCAGCAACTTGCCTTTTGTAGGTAATGCTCATGAGCAGCTGATGGCCTGTGCACCAATTGGTGTCCCTCACTTGCTAATTGCATGCAGAACAGCTGTGTTGTTATTCCTATAGCCAATGACATGGCAATGCACTCCTATAATTGAGTACTTCATGTGGGCATTGGCCCTTTTCCTTTCCAGTGAGGAGGACTTCATGGAGGTGTGTGAACAACAGCATCACCGAGGGTATTTTGAAATACCTCTTACAACCAAAACTGTGGAAACAGGCCAATAAAATAGGTGTGAATTTTCCAGACATAGGGACATAATGTAAGTATTGCTATTATACATTTGTATTAATGCTAGTCTAACAGTGTTTGTGTGGACATGGAGTTTCTGGATGATTTTAACTCTGACAATCTTATGTGTTTGACATAACTCTCAACTGTAGGGCTAGCCACAGAATGGCCAGAGTTTGGACTCCTATGTTTGGTGTGTTCCTCAGACATTCTTTGCCTTTGGAAAATCAGTAGCATACTCTGGAGATTGCAGTCAATACTGCTAACATCCATTTGTGTTTCTGACCTCATATCCATCAGAAAAGACATATTACAACTAACCCTGTTACACCAGCAACTTTCTCAGTTTATAACAGCAATAGTTCAAATATGCCCCTGTTTTTGGGCATCTGTTCCCTAATTATGTCAGGCTTTGTCTAGATGTCATGCAGTAAGAGGTTGATAGGTATGGTATATGATTATTTAGTGGCTACATTCCTGATATCATCCTAGTGATGTATCAGATTGCCAGGTATGTTATGTGGAAGAGGCCTTATATATGAGGGGAAAGCCCGGACATTCTGTGGGACACTGTACAGTTGGGAGGTCTGTGTATTTCTGGCAATTGTTGACAGACTGTCAGGATTGTGTAGCAGTGTAGTGTGTCAATGTTATTTGGCCTGTGTAGGGAGGGGGGGGTGGATGTATATGTTATGGCTTCTTTTCTGTCCTGTACATGCTGCTCCTGTTTCTGGTGGTCTATCGGCTGTATATGTTTGTAGAGACAGACTGAGACATGTCTCATACCATGGTTAGGCATCATACTACACTGTGAATTAGGCCAGTATATGTAGAGGGACTGTGTGAGTGGCAAACATGTTGAGAATTTTTTGTTCACACAGTCCTTATACTGTACTGTTCCTTTGGCTTACCTGTATGTCACTGTGACTGTGGTGCAATTGGTTGTGGGTATGCACTTTCACACTGGTGTCTGTTTTTCAGTGCTTTTACATCCCTGTATTGCCTGATATATTTTCCAGTACATTTGTAATTCCCCTAGTGGATTTGGGTTAGTGTTGTGTCAGTCTGACTGTAGTTTGGACAGTGCTTGGTGACATGCTTAGCAGCTGAGTGTAGTTTCCCTAATGTGATGTTATGTCCAGATATTTGTAGGATGTACTGTTGCCTGGCCCCCATAAGTGTTGCGTATTTCTGGCACATCAGTGGGATGATGTGAGGATTGCAGTCACTAACTAGTGAGAAGTTATTGAGTGTTGGACTTGCATTATTTCAGTCAGTTATATATTAGGACATACATGAGGGTGTTACTGCAGCAGCTGCCAGCTTATCTAATCCAGTCATGGCTTTCCCATCCTCCTTTCTCAGACTTGCTCCAGATTCATTGCACTAAGGGATTCTGAGCCTACCACTCGAATGTCCAGATTGTTGCAGTATGTCCAGGTTTATTGCTCATATTTCTAGTCTGTTCCACAAATTCATTATTTTTATATCCCTGGTAAATCACTGTGATGATCGGTGGATTTTTGACAGTAAATGATAACATACATTTCAGTTTCAGAACTCACATCCTTCAGAACATGTATGCTGAAACAAACCCTGTCACTCTGGCAACATTCTACATTTATAAGAGCAATATTTAAAATATATCCCTAGTTTGGGCCCATTGTCCCTCCATTTGGACAGCCTTTGGCCAGATTTCTTGCACTAAGAGGTTGAGAAGTATGGTTGTGAGGTATGACTCCACTACATGTTATGATTATATATATATATATATATATATATATATATATATATATATATATATATATATATATATATATATATATGTGTAGATTATTTTTTACTTTTTATATATATTTAGTTTTATATATATATATATATAATGTGTATATCTCTATTTATATTATGTATATATTTTTCCATATATATGCATCTCCATACATATATACATATGTATATGTAAAAATACAAAACCTGACTGATTGTATGGAATCTTTTCCCTACTGTTGAATGACTCTACTGCATGATATGTTTGAAAAAGCATCAGCAATCCTTGCAACTCAAATCGTGAAGTGGTACATTGCTCTGACTGTGGTGTACAGGGCCCCAGGTTTGACAGTTAGCAGTGCTGATTATTTTGTTGCTAGGCAGAACAGTGGAATATGGAAACAGTGTGATTAAAGCAGTTTTAAGGAGTTGTAAGTGAGTTGCATGGGTTTATGTGACGGTAAGTGATGCCAAGCTATGGTTAATCCTTTTTAGCTTCACTTTCCACCGCTTATTTCCACTTACTCCCATGCTAATTTCTTTAGAAGAAAAGAAAAAGGTATGATAGGTAAGTGGTGTAAAAAGGGGAACACAGAGGGAAGTACAGTATGAAAGGTAGCTAGGGATGTGCAGGACAGGTGTAGGAAAGGTCCATAGCTATACATTTCTTCTACAGTAATAGTTGTAAATTTCTTCAGAATTTGGAGGTGAAGTTTGACACTCAAACCCCTGAGAGAGGGGTGAGGACAACAGTAATGTGTTGTCTAGCCATTTGGACCAGATTACATGTGCCCAGTGGACGTGTGTGAAATGGACAGCTATGTATGGGGCATCATTTTTTTTTTTTGGGAACAGATGCCCTCTTTTTTTTAAGGTGAGAGTGAGATGTTGGGGAAGGATAGTAGGTATATTTTGGGAGGTAAGTTGGGTAGGAAGACAGACACGACAGCAGACAGGGGCGGTATATGACATGTGGGGGGTAAACACCTTGGACAGGGAGAGTGGTTGGGAATCAGATGGCCATGAGCCCCCAAATGGACACAGTGGGACTGAGGTCCCCAGCCATGAGCAGTCACCATTGCACCTTCATGGCCCCCAATGGTGGCAATGCTGAGGGCTGGACAGGAGGGGCAAGCTGACCCTCAAAATGTACCAGGCGGCCCTCATTCTGGTGCAGCTGTCCACCAAACTCCTTTTGGATGGCGCTATGCACCAAACCCCGGACCTGGCTACGGGTGACAGTTTCTTGTCTGTGCCCACTCACGGGGGGGCAGGCCCTGTCCCCTGACGTGGCTCCACCCAAAGGTGGTGCAGATAGGGTGGGGAGAGAGAGAGATGTCAATTAACAACTGTATAGGCTTCAGTTGTTCATAACTGTACTGATAATTACTCTACTCATTACTCTCCAGCTATGACCTCACTTTGCATCTACCTATGGCCTGGGGTTGGGCAGTGGAATGTTTGCACACAGTGTATTACTAAAGCCTTTTTAAAGCTAATACATGCATTTCCTTACCTGGCAGACTGTGGAGGGAATATCTGTTAACACTAGCTGACTGTTTTACACATAATCACATATTCAAGGTTACATATGTGACACTGACAGGGGTGCCCTGCACTCATGCTATGTGTGTGTGCTACTGCCATACAGCATGCCACTTGAGAGACATTTATCATAGAAACTGCTTAGTGTATGTACTTATCTTGCTGTCATTTGTAGCCTTGGGGTTGGACAGTGGAAGTGGTGTACACAGTGTATTAGTCCAGCCTTCCTACAGCTAATAGAAACATTTCCTTACCTGGCAGAAATGTGGAGGAAATTTCTGTTAACACTACCTGACTGTTTCTACACATATTCACATATTCTTGGGTGAAATTATGCATACAGCTTACTACTACTCCTGGGATTTGAACTTTGCCTGTTTGTGCAAAAAGGTACAACAAGGATGTGTTTCAACACAATGAGCTATTGAGGAACTGATATCTATTGCTTGGCTGTTTTCTACCTAATACTCTCTTGGTTGGACAATCTGAACTTGTAATTCTGACATTCATGCATGGCAGATAGTTCTTGTACTGTGTATTAATACCGTGACATATTACAATCTGGAAAGCAATGGTTAACACTAAGCACTGCTGTAGGGGATACAGTATACTAGTTTACAGATTACTATTCAGGGATCAGATCTTGGTGCGTGGAACATTTCATATAGTTGTTCTCCTGTTTTACAGCTCCATAATCTTTGTCAGATGAGCCTCAACTATTTTATGCTGTCAGAGCCATAGTTGCTATGCAGAACCAGTACACATTTAGATTTATGCCACCACATACCAAAGTAAACACAACAGTCTGGGGTTTTTAGTTTTATTGAGGGGTACTGGCACTTTTATTGATAGATATCCTGAACATCAGTATTACTCTGCTAACGTCTCATTTATTCATTGCACACAGTACACATTTTAACCTACTGGCAGTTGACATTCTAATCCTTTCTATTTATTTTCCCTGAATACTGCAAGCTAGATTTGTACTCACCAGCCTCCTGGTGCAGCCTTAGCAATATGCTGGCATGGGTGTCTATGTTCGCAGCCCTCTCATCTGCAGCTGTACAGAAGATAAAGAAACATTTATGCATATCTATCAATCACATACACAGGCTGGACTTTGGTAAAGACTAATTGATACTGATACTTACACACTTCTGGGACATTCTGTGTCCATGCTTCTTGGGTCCACTGGTCCAAGAGCTCCCTCTTCCTATGCTTGAGGTCAGTGGAATGGTGCCAGACCTGCTCACCAGTTCGAGGGATGCCAGTAGCACTGGTGAGATCATGTACGTGAGGGTCCCAGGCCTCTGCTTTGTATTGGAAGCCCCGGTACTGGCCCTGTAGCAGTGTCTTCTCATGGTCTTTCACTTGGAGTCCAACCATGACCCTGGACACTCCTGAATGCCCCAGTATTGTGCCCAAAAGTGCAAAACCTCTTCTATGCCAGCTGTAGTGCCTGCAAGGATGAGATACAACTGGTTATGGCTGTATTCCCATCTGTGAAGTTTATGGAGAGCCAAATTCCCACACTTTCCATAATTGGACCATTTTAAATATGCTGAGCTAAGCGACATGCAAACATGCTTACCTAAGGTTGGCAGTGCTTAAAGGGATAGATGTTGAGCACTGTTTACCAATGCGCTAATCCTTTGAGCTGGGCTATGTATTGCTTAGCATTTACATTTAAGCAATGCTTACACCAGCTTATCATAGCTGAGCACTACTTCACATTGCTCACATTTCATTTTATAAAGTATCAGGATTGTAGGATTGATTCCTCATTACTGACATATTATAATTTTATGTTCCCCTTCCATGACATCCCCCTATGTGCTTTCATTACATTATATTCTTGTGCGTCTATACTGTATGGGGCACTTGTGTTTATATGGGGTTATATTATTATGTTATATAAGTGAGTCTTGTGGTGTTCTGACAACTCATTGAGGACTGCAGTCATGAAATAATGGCATTCATTTGGCTTTCAGGCTTCTATCCTTCAGGGACTCCTGCTAATACATAGCTCCTGTTTTCTATCAAATTTCTAAGTGTGTGAAGCAATTTTTCAGGCGTGTCCCTAATTTATTATTTATTCCCCCTTCATTTGTGCTTTTGTCAACATGCACTGCTGTAAGGGAATATTGGCATACATTTGCTTTCAGACTTCTACCCCTCAGTAATCCATGCTAATGCATGACCTGTTCTCTATCAACTTTCTATGTTTAGTGGGCAATATGTGTGCTTTAACCTTTTGAGGGATTTATCCACCGTTATTTGTGCATTTGCACATATTTCCTTCTTTAGCAAGTTGCAGAGGTGTTGTACGACACTTTAACAATGCAGGGGGTGTGTCAAAGAACCTGTCACACACCCTCTGCATTGCTTTCTTCATGCCAATGTTTCTTTCAGTGTCTGCAGACACTGAAATGATCATTATCTCATTTCAGTGTCAGCAGACACTGAAATACTGGCATAATATTAGAGTAAATCTCAAATATTATGCCAGTTCAGCTTAGAAAGTGCTGTACTGCACTTTCTGAGTGCAGAGGGCATGTTCAGTGTCCGTGCACTACTTGGACACACCACCTGCACTCATTCAGTTCATGTCTGTATAGGAAGTACAGCAGCATGCTTCATGAATATTCAAGGTGCCCTGCAGTGCTAAATGGACAAGAACCATTCCTTGCAAGAATAGTTTTATTCTTGCAAGGATCTTATTGAATCCAGGGGAGCATGTTCGGTAACTGTGCCCTTGAACTGCCAGACTGGTCTGGCTGGTGGCAGTATTGTACCCTTGAAGCAGGAAAAGGTGGTAGCACTGGAATGGTAATATTATCACTCTTGGAAATTACTGTTGTCTATGTACATATTTTTTAAATAGTATAAATCAAGATTAGTTGATAAGACTGCAAGGCACTAGGATGAGAGTGAAAACAATGAATTCTGGGAAGTTAGTGGCTGTAATAGCTTTACCATGTTAAACATATTTGAGTATGGCTAATATTAGTCATAGCCCAAGGCAGCAATGCAGATTTTGCAATATTCTCTAAAGTGATTCTGTGACCCAAAAGCATTAAACATTTGTATAAACTAAATAATTCCAATAAAATAAGTGAAAAAGTACAGTTGCACTTTAAAATATTTGGTGAGAAATGTTTGAGGAACAATGGTGCCATTCACGAAAAGAAAGAACAATAAGAGAAGGGCAGAGAATTCCAAGTGAAGTAGAATGAACTTTTGAAGGCAGTCATAATAGCAAAGGCCCAGTCAAAAATACAATTTTCTAATGATGAGAATAAAGTGTTTTTTAGTTAGAGTAGACAGCAAAGTACAGAATGGCGACAGTTAGCAAATATGTATTAGATGAGTAGACATTATGAATGAAAAGGCAAAGTGGGTGGATTAATCGATATGATAAGTAATGATCAGAAGGAAATACATGAATCAGGGATATTGAACTCAGATCATTCGAGAACTAAATGCAATCTTTACCCTTTATCAGCTGGTTGCAACCTCCCATATGTGGGTGAGGGTGATGTGTATATTCACAATCTCAGGAAGGGAGTTACATAAGCTCAACTCTTGGGGGTAGCAGTATAGGAATGTTAAACATGGTGCTATACCTTGTCTTCTGTCACTTGAGGTATTTTGTGTATTTACATTAGCTTGCATTTCTTAAGCAGAACATAATGATAATGGTGATATTTTTGTGTTTGGTGTTACAATGGGGTGGTATGTGTCCCATTTTGCTAACTTAGTAATTTTAACTTAGGAATGCATTTTGACTTAAATTCCATTTATTTTTCAGTACTGCCAACACTATACTCGGTTTCTTGATGATATTTGTATTCTTTGTACAGGGACTAATGAGAATTGTTTACAATATATATTAAAGACATTCAACAAACTACCCTTTTCTTAAAATTCACCTATGAGATACAGAGTGATGCCTTTCACTATTTGGATGTTCATATCATCAAAGATTGTTAAAATAATTTTCTATAGGAGAAAGATACATAGAAAAGATACTTTCTCAAACTCCTACCTATATTCTTAAAATGTAACATTGTAAAAGGTCAACTTATAAGAGCAGTGAGGATGACCTCTAATTTTGATGATTTTGTGCATGAATACAAATTTATGTCCAAGTTATTTTTAGAGAGGGTTTACCCGGACACCTTTATTAAACCTATTAAGGATGAAATTATTCAGTCATGGGGAAATAAATATATTCCTATTTTGGTAAAGAGTATGGTGACACATAATGGGAACCTAAGTATCAACAACTCTCCAAATAAAGTGAATAATGCTGGTTTTAATAGAGCATTACGGTTAGAATATAATTATTTCAACCGAATGGTTAAAAATATTATTTTAAAATATTGGGAGAAATTTAGGGTTATGCCAAATACTTTGACCATCTTTTCAGAACCCCCCAGTTGTGGTATATAAAAAAGGTGAACATTTTAAGGATTTATTAGAGCAAGTTCAAACCCTGACCACAAATAAATCTAAGGTTGGAACCTTTAAATGTGGTTCCTGTGGTCAGTGCCCCATGTACCAAACAAGTCTGAATATCATCTGGTGGCACATAAAAAACAACTCACAGTTAAAAAACTCTTCAATTGCAATAGCAATGGTAAATTACCTTGCTGTTTGTGATGTGTGCTCAGCATTATATGTTGGTAGAACAGATAGACCCCCTAGAAAATGGATATATGAACATATATATGATATGAACAGGGGTTGTGACAACAAAGCCTTGGCACAAGAAATATGTTAGAAGAATAGTTTTCTCATTTTTGTCTTAGAAGATGTAACATTGGATCCCTGTGGAGGAGCATGGGAAAATGGAATTGAATATCATGAGCTATACTGGCAATTACTTTGGGGAGCAAATCTTCAACCAGGGCTAAACGACTGTATATCTATCGATCCTGTTTTTAGGTTCATAGGTTCATAGGTAGGTACTAGGCTATTGGCCCAAGGGCCTATGTAAGCCTAGCCAACAAGGTTCCCTGGCTTATGACACCCAAGAAAGTTATTTTCATGTGCCACTATTGAGCAGAGACATAGAAGTGATCCCCAGGGTGTATTTCCTATTTCCCATCCACTCATCAAGATTTTTCATGAAGAGTGCTAATGAAGAACTTTGTTTGACATACATAGGTAGCCTGTTCCAGAGTATGGGAAGTATCTGGGACAGGAATCTATCCCTCCAGCATGTCCTGTTTATTGTGGTGACAAGGTTTAGGTCCCTAGAGTATGTAGCTTGGAGGGATTGGGATTTTTTTAAGTGTAGCATGTCCAACAGCTCTGGGTTTGACAAAGCTTTATATGTTAGGCAGAGATCACCGCGGAGTAGGCCATATGCTACGCAGTAAAGCTGGAGTTTTTTGAGGTGGTCAGTGTAGGGCATTTGTTTGAGGCCAGTAATCCTTTTTGTGAGGTACTTCTGTTGCCTTTCCAGCTGCTGCAGATGTCTTGTGAGGTACATTCCAAAAGGGGCGCTGTACTCTATAATGGGTCTAATGAGTGTCGAGTAGAGGGGAACAATGACCTATTTTTTCCTGGATGAGAACCCTTTTATGATGAGATGTGCCATGTAGAAGGACTTCCTGACTACTGTGGTGATGTGACTATCAAAGGAGAGATTACTGTCCACCTGGGTCCCAAGGTCTCTTATTACGCATTCGGTGTTAGGTAGATTGCTGCCTATGTAGTAGTTCATGGGTACAGAGTTTTTACCAAAGGGGATGACACTGCCCTTTTTGGCATTGATCTTGAGGCCATAGCTCTGACACCAGGCATCTGTCTCAGTGAGGCCCTTCTGTAGGATGTCCACATCATTTGGGTACTTGACTATGGCTCCTAGTTTGCAGTCATCTGCGAACTTCGTTAGCCAGAAAACTTCTGTGTTAGCCTGTACTTCAGAGAAGTAGATACCAAACAGGAGAGGTCCCAGGAGGGAACCCTATGGTACTCCACTTGTCACTGCTTTGTGGTCAGATTTGGAGTCTGCAACTTTTACAGTGTGGGTTCTGTCAGTGAGTCAGTTGGCAACCCATCTTGTGATGTAGGGATTTATACCTAGTTTAGTGAGTTTAGAGTTTAGCTATAATTCCAGAATAGGGGATGGTGTTGAAAGCCTTGGCAAGGTCAAGATAGGCTGTGTGAACCACCTTACCCTCATCTACGGCTTTGCTGACTGCCTCAAAGAAGTCAATCAGGTTCAGGAGGCATGATCTGCCTTTCACAAACCTGAACTGGGTGGGATCCAGAGTTTGGAGGTTCCCAATGTATTTGTTTATGAGTTCCATGATGATACGTTCCATGGCCTTGCAGACCAGGCTCATCAGGCTAATAGGTCGATAGTTCCCGGGATCAGTGGTGGCTCCCCCTTTGTGGAGTGGGATAACTGTTGCTGTGTGCCATTCAGTGGGCACAAAGCCTGATGCAAGGCTATTATTGAACATGGTGCTTAATTGGGGAGCCAGTTCGTTCTGAAGTTCATGTAAAACGCAGCCTGGGATGTTGTCCAGTCCCATGGATGCTGTGTTTTTTGCTTTAGAGAGTGCAGCTTTTACCTGCGTAGTTGTGATTACAGGGACTCTGCATTCTTCCTGTATAGATATGGGCCCCTTAGGGTATGAGTGGGGGTAAAGTTAGCACTGAACCTATCTGCCAGGATGTTGGCAATATCAGTTGGTTCTGTAATTTTCGTGCCTTTGTGTTGTAGCTCAGAGCAGATCTGGGTGTAGCCATCGAGATTTTTGACAAAGCTATAGAATGCTTTGTGGTTGTCCTTGGAATTAATGGTGATTTTGTTTTCATAGCTAGCTTTGGAGGATCTTATAAGGGATCTCAGCTTCTTATTGAGTCTGACAAGGTAGCTCCTCCACTCATGGGATTTTACTCTCTTTTGCAACAGTTTCTTCCTTCTGTTGTACAGTTTGTTTATGGCAGGGGACCACCAGATTGGCTTCCTTTTTTTGGAGGATAGCATATTGGTTCTGTTTGGGATAGCACGATCCATGCACTCGTATAAATGCTTATAGAGTGCATTTGTGTAGGATTCAGCAGTTGTAACTATATTGTCCATCTGCATGGGTGTCATGAAGTTTACCACTTCTGTCTTAAGGAGCATGTTGGCTTTGGAGAAATGTTTTACTGTGGTTCCCTTAATGGGAGGTGGGGGCGGGATGTGGCTATCAAGGGTGATTAGCTTATGGTCAGATTGGACCAACACGGAGATGACTTCAGGTGTGGAACACCGGTCATTCATGTTGGTAATGACTTGGTCTAGGATATTGTTGGCCCTGGTGGGGGTGTGGATAAGTTGATCTAGGGCATTAGAGTTTATGAATGCCAGAAAGCGTTAAGCTAAGGAGTTGGTACACAAGTAGTTTTCCCAGTTAATGGTGGGGTAGTTGAAGTCACCCATTATTAAGGTGTTTGGTTGAACCCTAATATTTTCCAGTACATCAAGAAAAGAGGCATGGGAATCCTGGGGCATGGTGGGGGATCTGTAGCAAGCTACAATTTGGATTGCAGTTTTGCCCAGAGTTAGTTGCACTTGGATAACATCGGATGCATTATGCTGAACAACTAGCCTGGAGGTGTGGCTATCCTTAATGAATATGGACACACCTGCACCTTTGGTGTTTCAGTCCAGGTTACATGGCCGAAAAGTGTGGTATGAGTTATAGCCTGGTAGTGCAGGGGTGCTCTCTGGAGCCTTGAACCAGGTCTCAGTCACTGCACAGATATCGATGTTTTCCATTTTAAGGAGTGCCTCGAGTGAGTGCATTTTGAGATTTAGACCTCTAGCATTGAGTAGCATTACCCTCAGTTTTTGCTTGCCTGTTCCTGTTATGGTGGTGAATTTGTTATTTGAACCCTGCCTAAAAAAGGCACTATAGGGGCAGCATGAGCTTTAGCCAGTGTCCGGAATCCCAGGGGTGACAGGTGCAGGCCATCTGTGGCAAAGCATTGTGGTCTGTTGACCATGTCATCCCAAGCAGACAGATACTGGATCTCCTTAGAATGACACCAGAAGCTTTGCCAATTGTTGAAGTCAATCCTTTTGTCCTTGTACTGCGGTATCATTCTGGGCAATGGCAGAATGCTACTCAGGGCTACGGTCATAACTGCCTGGGCTACAAGATTGGAGAACTCTTCCATGTATCTTTTCATGTAGTCCAGGGAGGTACATCTCAGGTCATTCACACCAACATGGACAATGACAGAGTCATATTTGTACTTGTTGTGGAGTGACCTGAGTGCATGGGTTATGTGGCGGATGTTAGCACCTGACAGGCAGCTGACTGTAACCTTCTCCTTGTTTAGCCTGGTGAGTGGGACATCAGTGTGCCTGACTGTAGAGTCACCTATGACTAGTGTGTTGGGTACATTGTTTTAACTTATTTGCTGTGGTTGAGTGGCACACTGAGTCTGTGGGCTATGTGTCATTTGGGTTGTGTTGGGGGTGGAGGTTGCTTACGTTTCTGCTTTGGAGGTCTCTGTTGCTTAGGCAGATTATTATTGAGAGCCTCTGCGAATGTTTTTGTGTTACTATGTGTGGATTTTGGTGGTGTAGATTTAGTGAGACTATGGGATGAGTGTGGAGTGGTGCAAATGTTTACCTTCTTCTCATGACTGTCAAGTTCAGTCTTGTTTGGAGAGAGCTCTACCTCCATTTTGACTAGATAAGTGCATCTCTCACAGGTTGTAGTGTTGGGTGGTAGGAGGAGAGGGTTGTCTGCGTACATGAGGCAATTTCTACATTGCCTCAAGATGCCCAGATTCATCAGATCGACAGGAGAGAACACTGAGAGCTGACCCTTGGACATGCCTGAATGTTGTGTCTTTCGACTTATCCAGGTTAGGAGTCGCCACAGCGGAACTCCGGTCTGCTAATGTTTGGTATTGGATTTTTACGTGCTGAGTTACCAGCTCTGATGCACAACCTTCAACGAAGGCACGCCCATTCACGCATGCCTCCACACAGAAGACGCTCTAGCTGAGAATCGAACTTGACATCGTCTTGCTGTGAGGTGACAACGCTACCGCGGGTCATAAAAAACTATTTTCCTCTAGATAAGTGAGGAAAGTAAGTACAAGAGCTGTTTTTCTCTAAGCCAGTGAGAAAAGTAAGTACAAAAACTGTTTTCCTCTAGGCAATGAGGAAGATTGAGTGCTATAGTAATTAGCAGCTTATTTAGTGCTTACAAGTTCTGAACAAGTGCTGAGCATGAATAAGCAAATTTAAGTGCTAAAACTAATAATCTGTATCTGCACTAGACGAGTTACAGGACAGAAACAAGTGCAAATGCAGGCTTTCAAATCAGAAAGTTGAGAGAGATGGAAGATTGCCCAAACGGCCAATAGCTACAATTTCTGGGCCAGAACCACTCCTTATATGGTAGACAGGTTACCTAGTGCTTACCTCTCCCACTGATAAGCTAGAAGGCTTCCCTCCAACACACAAAGGCTCAGGGGCTCAGAAGCTTACATGCAGTCCTGGATACAGCAAATCTGTATCTGGAACACTAGTTACAGGAAAGGTAGGAAACAGGCTTACATTTTTTTTTTTACAGAAAAGTACCAAAAACAGTAGTAAAAACAATTCACATGCAGTGCAAGCTAGTACACTTGAGTACATACCAATATTAGACCAAACACAGTTTAAAAAATGCAATTTAATTAAAAAGGACTAAAAGCAGGTGCAGAGTTTACTAGGTAGAATGTGGTAAAGAGATGGGACTGGGGGAGTGTCCCAGATCGAATCTATAGTGGGGCGGGCAACTGCAAAAGCCACCAGATTTAAACTACAAACCAAAAATAGGGAGGAGGGATGGGACACACCAGTTTCAACAGAGATATAAGCAACAAATGACAGTACAAACTTTAAAACTAAAAAAATATACTCAGCTCTGTATATTTGCAGATCAGTCTCTCGGAACATGTCTCTAAATCACATATGTCTACATTGCAGAAACTGGGCCTTTTTTACCACAACATGTGCCATGAATAGCAATGTTCTTTATGAGTCCCTGAGATGATTTTTGGTGTAAACATACTTGTTCTAAACTTACTCATGATGCCTTAAGGGTATACCTTTAAAGAGGTATTTAATAATAAAGTCCTCTCTTTGTTATCTAATTTACAGAAGTTCTGAAATTTAGAATGTGCAGCTATTTTAGACCTTTTACAGTTATTCTTCAGCTCCTATTAATGGACCACACATTATTTCCTTAGTAGAAAATCTTCAGAATTGATTAGAAGAAAGTGTTTGTTATCACATCAAGTGTCATAAAGAAAAAGTTAAGTTTCAGTATTACATCCTTATCATACTAGTAAATTAAAATTCTTGGGAGGAGCCAAAATTTATAGTATAAGTAGATCAGCATTCTATTTAATAGATGAAAATGCTTGTAATAAAGCTATGCCTACAAAATAAACATCAGTTATGTCTTAAAAGCAATTTAAGGCTATCAGGTCAAATCTAATGCATATATCAGAAGAAGAAACTCATTGTCATTCTAAGTGGGAGTATCTTAAAGCAGCTAGAAAATCAGCAACATGAAATTTACTTCAGATTTTCTCCTTAGCTGACATTAATGACAGTATTGGAAAACATGTAGGACTAATGTGTTATCTGTCAGACTATAGTTATTTTTGCCTATTAATGCTAAGAATTTACTAAAATATTTTTAATCTGTTACTATGTCAAACTGATTATATATTTCCCTTGCCATGGAAAAACGTAATCATTTCTGTGACATGCTAAGTATAGATCCTCATAGTCCCAATATTTATTACCCTATTTATTCAATATTTTTATAAATTATATATGGCCTTGTGTGCATCAATAATATAAAAATCCATCCATTCCTCACTTCTCCTTGATCAATATATTTACTTTTGTTTGTTTGTTTAATAGATAGCCTAGAGGTTGTACCAGGAGTTTGTACAACATTATAAATATCATCAATATTTATAAGTCTACCTTAGCTATTTTTTGGTCTTGATACTGAGGAAGCTTTTGATAAACTTTACTGGCATTATAAGTTCTCCATCTTAACACAAAATGCACTCCCCTGTTGTATCTATTACTATTCTTAATGCATTATATGAGATTTTTTTATGAATCATCTCAAATTAGATCACTTATTTCACAGAGAATACAATTAAGATGGGGATTAAGTGAGGAGTCTCTTTTTCTATGTACTTATTCTGTCCATGAATCCTATTATATATTTCATCAGAAGTTTCCCTCTTCATACTTTGCAGCACCTTACATTTTATTAATGCTTTTTTAACTGTTTATGCTGACAATGCATTAGTTCATAGGTTCATAGGTAGGTACTAGGCTATTGGCCTTAGGGCCTATACAAGCCTAACCAAAAAGGTACACTGGCTTTTGCCACCCAAGAAAATTATTTTCCTGTGCCCCTGTCAAGCAGAGCCACAGAAGTGATCCCCGGGTTGAATTTCCTATTACCCATCCAATCATCAAGATTTTTCTTGAAGAGTGCTAATGAGGAGCTCTGCTTGACATAGATAGGTAGTCTGTTCCAGAGTATGGGAAGTCTCTGGGACAGGAATCTATCCCTCCAGCATGTTCTGTTTATTGTGGTGACAAGGTTTAGGTCCCTAGAGTGTGTAGCTCAGAGGGATTGGAATTTCTTTAAGTACCTGCAGTAGGCCAGAGTTCCAAAGTCTAGGTCCGGTGTCGGTTGCTGTCGCCTCTTCCCTGACGTCAGTGCGCCAGGGGTATAAAAGATGCAACCGACGCCATTTTCTTCAGTCTTTCTTGCCGCGCAGTGCCCGAAGCAAAAGCAGTTCACAAGTGCCGGTCGGCCGACTCCTAAGATTTTCAAAATCGAGTTTCAGAACTGAAGTTTTCAATAAAGCAAGTACCCCATTGGGGAAACTTTTTCTTGCTTCAGACCGTTGTCAGTAAAAATTAATAATTGTATTTCTTGTGGGAAGCAAATACCTCATAAGGACTATCACTCTTACTGTATTCCTTGCCTAGGCCCTGACCACGACGTTTCTAGTTGTCGGTTTTGTGCTAGATTCAACAAACGCACTATTAAGCGTCAGTTTGATTTTGCTTTACATTACTTTGGCCGAAGATTTAACTACATTATGCCTTCAGAACAACCAACAACAGGAATTCATAAAAAAATGCAAAGACAAGGAAAAGGACAGGCATCCGAGGTCCAAAACCGATGACAAAGTCTCTTCTAGGCCAGTTACCAGTTCGCCGGTTCTCAGTGAGGCGCTTTCGCAGCCCCTGACACCCGCTACCTCAGAGCCACAGGCCGTATCCGACTCCCACGTGGAGACACCTAGGCCTCTGGAAACTCAAGGTATTGGGCCTGTGGAAACTATTCCCTCAGATGGGTCTTGAGCCACTGAGCAGGCATCGGCTTCTGAGGGTGTTTTCAGACCTTCACAGCTTACTATTAAGTCCACTGCAGCAGCCAAGGCAAAGTCAAAAACACCATTAAAGACAAGGAAACAAGTACAGCATTCCCCAGGACAATCAACCATGCCAAAGAAACAGATGCTTAAAATGGCTGAAGACTTAATTACCTTGATCAGGGGTTCCCATCCCCCTCCTGATAAAAGACCTAGGCAAGACACAGACTATGATTCCTCTGACCAGGTTTCTATTTCCTCTGATGCCTCTTCAGATCAGGGATATTCTCTCCCTCCCTATGAGGACTCTGATGCAGAAGAATCTATATCTTCAGCCTCTCCACCTGAGGATTATTCTTTTGGGGAAACCTTACACACCATGAGGGAGCATTTTCATTGGGAAAGCCAGGATTATTCAGAATCCAAGAAAAGGCTCAGAGACTTTCTTTTATTGCCTCAGCACAGGCCCCTGGCTATCCCCCCTGTGCTTGATATTGTTGATGATGTTTTCTCTGAATCCAGTCTGTCTCCTGATTCTTTACCCCCTGCACCAGTCAAGCCAGACAGGTACTACAGGGTCCCTGACTCTCATAAATTTCTTTATAAAAACCCTGCTGCTGACCCAGAAACAATTTCTCATGGTCCCAAAGGGGTTAAGGCTTCCACTGCTAAAACCCTGTCCCCTCTGATAGGGATTCTAGAGCTCTGGATAGATGGGGAAAAAAAGTTTACACTTCTGCTACTTTAGCTGTAAGGGCTTTAAACTGTCAGTTTCACATGCTTAAATATCAACAGTACCTCATGTCTTTGTTAAAACAGAAAATGCTTACAAACTCAGAAAATCCTGACAGTAAGGAAATGCAGGATTTATTGCATGCAGCTGAACAAGTGGGAAAGCATACTCTGCAATGTGGTTTTGATTCATTAGAGGCTTCTTGTAGAGCCGCAGTTACAGGCTCTGTCATTCAAAGGCATGCTTGGTTGAAAGAACAAAGTTTACCTGAACATGTTAAAGTAAAATTATTGGATGCTCCACTACAGCATGACACTTTGTTTGGTGTTAAGGCAGAAGAGGTGTTAAAGAAAATGGCGGATAAAGCAAAATCAATGCAGACAGTAAAGGATTTCTTACAGATTTAACCACCTAGGTTTAGCAGAAACTGTCCTTCAAAGAATTGGTCCTTTCCGGTGTCAGACAGGCCACAAAGAGGCAGATACAGATGCCCAAGAAGCAGATCTCAGCCCCAAGGCTCCTACAGATCTAAACAATGGAGTGCTTCAGCCCCCAAAGGAGGAGAAGACAAATCACAACCTTATAGGAAACAGTCCCAATGACTTCCCTCTACAAATGCCAAGCACTTACCTTTTGGCAGCACCCCTAGGGGGAAAGCTAGCACTTTTCTCACAAAATTGGCGCATAATCACCCAGGACAAATGGGTATTGAATATTGTTTCTTAAGGTTACAGGTTCCACTTTCACACCCTTCCAACATCAAAAGGTATGCCGGACCTGCCACAAAACCAATGGGCAGAGGCACAAAACCAAATTGCTGCTCTCATGGACATGGCAGCTATTTAAAGAGTACCACAGCAAGAACAGGGACAAGGATTTTACTCAAGACTTTTCCTGGTACCCAGAAAGGACAAAACCTGGTGACCAATACTGGACCTGTCAATCCTAAATACTTTCCTGGATGTTCCAAAATTCAAAATGTTAACACTGCAGCAACTTCTACCCATGCTGGGCAAGAAGGCTTGGCTAGTTACTTTGGACCTCAGGGAGGCATACCTGCATGTCCCAATCAGACAATCATGTAGAAGATACCTCAGATTCATAGCTGCCATAACGCAATACCAATTCTCTGCACTGCCCTTTGGCTTATCTACTTCGCCCAGGGTCTTCACAAAATGCCTGGCACCAGTAATTGCATTTTGCAGACAAAGAGGAATTCAAATATATCCCTACTTGGACGACTGCCTTATTCAAGCAGAGACCAAGGACATCCTTCTAAAACATCTGGCATTTGTAAAAAGATTACTAATTTGCCTAGGGTACACAGTAAACAAAAATAAATCAAAACTATTGCCCTCTCAAGAGATAATATTTCTGGGTGCAAGCTTGAATACAACTACCCAGATGGCTTATTTCACGCCAGACAAGCAAAGGCAACTGACTCATTACTTTCAAATGATGGCAACAAAAACCCAGCTCCCTGCAAGAAAAATTCTGCAGACCCTGGGCTTCATGGCATCCTGCATTCTACTAATTCCATATGCAAGACTGCATATGAGGAAACTACAATGGTATCTAAAAAGTGTTTGGACTCAACATTGCCACAGCCTGGAAGCAATAATTACTTTAATTCCTTGCCTACAACAGGAGTTTCGATGGTGGTCCCAGGCCTGTCACCACAATAAGGGACAGCCTTTCACCTTACCCACAGCCAGGCAGACAATAACAACGGATGCATCGGATTATGCCTGGGGGGCACACGTGGCAGGAAAATGTATTCAGGGCACGTGGCCCAAGGAACAAATGCATCTTCACATCAATCAAAAAGAGATGCTAGCTGTACAGAATGCCCTGACAGCTTTCAAGGACCTACTACATCCAGGACAACTATTACTAAAGACGGACAATACCACAGTTATGTGGTACATAAACAAGCAAGGGGGCATGCATTCCTACCCCTTCTGCAGGCAAGCCATGACTTTGTGGAACACAGCTCTGACCTATCAAGTACATCTGCAGGCACAATTCCTGTCAGGAACGAAAAATACACTGGCAGACGAACTAAGCAGAAATCTCATGGATCATCACGAATGGAAACTGAATCCCCAGGTCTTCAGCATGATAACAAGGAAATGGGGACGCCCAGACATAGATCTTTTTGCCTCCCCTTACAATTGCCAACTTCAGAAATTCTGCACAAGAACTTATCACTCACAAGCATGGAAAGTGGATGCTCTTTCATTCAGCTGGAAAACCCTGACAGTTTATTCCTTCCCTCCACTGCCTCTTCTTCCCAAGGTGCTCCTAAAAGTCAGACAAGAGAGGCCAAAAATGATCCTGATTGCCCCAGACTGGCCATGCCAGCACTGGTACCCAATCCTAAAGAGCTTGTCTCAAGGTCCAGCCTGGCCTTTACCTCAAATTCCTCATCTTCTGACTCAACAAAACAATCATATTCTGCACAGTCAACTCAGAACCTTAAATCTGGCTGCATGGCAGATAATATAGCCACTCAGACCACACCTCTCTCTAAAGCTGTTATGGATGTCATTTTAGAAGCCAGGAGGCCCAGCACTAGGAAATCTTATGCAGAAAAATGCAAGAGATTCTGTGCTTGGAACCAGGCACAAGGACTCGAACCACTTGTTCCAAATATACCTCAGATTTTACAATACCTAACAGAGATGCTGGACAAAGGCCTTTCCTTCTCATCTATTAAGGTCCATGCCTCTGCCATTTCAGCTCATTACAATATGGAACCTCCTATTTTTTCACATCCACTGCTAAGGCAGTACTTCAGAGGGCAAAAAACATAAGACCCCCAAGGAGAGCACCAATACCTACTTGGGACCTCAATTTTGTTTTAGAAAAGCTCACACTGCCTCCTTTTGAGCCAGCCAGCACAGCTGATATAAAATTCTTTTCATGGAAAACTGCTCTGCTCCTTGCAATAACTTCAGCAAGAAGAGTCTCAGAGTTACAGGCATTAATGGCAGTGGAACCTTTCATCATTTTTTACCAGGACAGGGTCTCTCTAAGAACAAACCCAACATTTATGCCAAAGGTGGTTTTCAGTGTGGCTCTTAACCAAACCATTCATTTGCCAACTTTCTATCCAAATCCCCAGAATAAAGGGGAGAGACTTCTGCATGCCTTGGACATACACAGACAGCTATGATACTACTTGGACAAAACAAAAGCTTTCAGAAAAAACTGAACAACTGTTTGTAGCTTATGCTACAGGATCACAAGGAAGCCTATCTCAAAGCAGACGATTTCAAAATGGATAGGACACTGCATTCGCTTCTGTTATGCACAACATGGCAAAACAGTGCCTAAGGGCATTAGGCCACATTCTACCAGAGCAGCAGCCACTTCAGCAGCCTTTCTCAGAGGAGTACCAACCAAAGATATTTTAAAAGCTGCAACCTGGAGTTCAGTGCATACTTTCACCAAGCACTACCACTTACCTCTCTACTCTAAATCCAGAGCAGGCTTTGCCACTGCAGTTCTGCAGGGCCTGGTAGCCTCTCCTAATCCTATTTAGGCCCAGCCACCCAACCTCAGCTTTGGGATTCTACCCAAGTGTAATGACTGCAACAGTGAAACACGATGAACATAGTACAGTTGTGTACCTACCATAAATGTAGATGTTCGAGTGTATTCACTGTTGCAGTCCAGGTTACCCACCCGCCATCCCCCTTTTCATTGCTGGGACGTTTCTGTACTTCTCAACTCTATACAACCTATGTGGTGCATTTGCTTGTAGATGAAGGAATTGTTTATTTGAGTACATGCATGCTTTTTGGCATACTTTTTTACAGCCTTCCTATTTGAGGGCACCTGACATCTGGGGCAAAAAAAAACTGAAGAAAATGGTGTCGGTTGCATCTTTTATACCCCTGGCGCACTGACGTCAGGGAAGAGGGGACAGTAACCAACACCGGACCTAGACTTTGGAACTCTGGCCGACTGCGGGTAGCCTGCCAGCAGGATAACCCAAGTGTAATGACTGCAACAGTGAATACACTCGAACATCTACATTTATGGTAGGTATACAACTGTACTTTTCTGTTCCAGTTCCTGTTCTTTTGTGCTTTTCAATAAATTTACCATATTTGATACTCTTTAAACTTTTAAAGTAAATATAACTAATTACCTCTTTGTAAATTTCACATTAAATGAGGATTTTTTTTATCTTTAGTATGAATTGCTCTACTAAATCAATAAAATACTTGTATAATTTGTTTCTGTGTTTGGCTAGATCTATAGCCTTGGATCATATTCCATCGAAATAATGAGATAAGCCTTTGTCTTGATAATTGGGGCATGCAGTAGTACTCACAACGCTAGACAATGTATATAATTAGCATAATTTTTTGTCTCAAATTCTTTACCACTTGTTAAGAACTCAGGTTTTCCAAAATGATTCAAATATCATGCTGTACAAGAAAAATTAATAACATTTTGGTGGCATCCTTCTAAACCAATATTACCAACATTTACTGTTTTAAAAGCAACGTGTCTGGTAGTGTTCAGATTCCTAGTATTAAGTTATATAAACTGTCCATGTATTCTATTATTTTTCCTGTTATTGCCATGTGGAAAATATGAAATAGATGTTATTAGTAAAATTACTTATAAATCTGGTATTATAGTTGATAGTAAAGTTTCCAATGATTATTTATGACTTGCCAATCCATTGATACAGCCTTTAAATACTACATGCATGTTACAGAAAAGTTGTGGGCTATTGTTGATTATTCTGAAATATTTCCTGCGAAAAAAATAATGCTGAATTTTTTAGGCAATTTTACATATGTAATGTTGATTTAATAGTTGTACCTAGCAATCATGTCAAAACTCTTAATAATAAGATTATTTTCACTGACCTCCATTTCCTTAAGAATAATTATACTATTTTTTTCTATGAAGCCAAATGGTTGATTTATCAGATTCTGATTCCTTTATTTGTTAAATGCCCTCTCAAAATATTCTTTACATGTGGGATGACTATTTGGATAGTATCACTTCAGATTCTTCTATCACTTGGGTGGCCACGGTGGTGCAGTGGTTATCATTACCACATCACAGCAAGAGGTTCTCCAGTCTGATCCTTGGCTGGGGTGCCTTCTGTGTGGAGTCTGCATGCCCTTCCTGTGGTCGTGTGGGTTTCCTCCAGGTGCTCTGTTGCCCTCCCACATCCCAAAAACATGCTGTTGGTGGATTGGATACTCTAAATTGGCCCTAGGTGTGCGTGCGTGTGTGTGCCTTCCGTGGAATGTTGGGCGCCGAGCTGGCAACTCGACACCATAAAACTCCACTGCCCATCATGAGCGGACAGGCGATCTGCTGTGGCGACCCCTAAACGGGAAAAGCCGGAAGAAGAAGATTCTTCTATCACTTGCAGATTAGCACAGAAGTTTAAGACTACGAAGTACAAAAGAGTTTTATTCTGTATTTCAAGGGTTGATTCCCCCCAGCCTACATTTGCCTACTGTATGACTCTAAGTATGTCATTTAATTAAACAGTGCTGCTGTCTCACTCCTGGAAAGAGGTAGTTGTGCCTAGCAGGATTCTTATTAATGAGGGAGAAAATTCCATGGTGCAATAGATATAAAGGCATAATTTATTTCTAAGACATACAGATTAATTATAGATAATTTGTTATTGCACATTATCACAGAAACCAATTAAACAAAGTCATTAACCAATAAATATGTGAGAATAGTAACAATCGCAAAAAAAAGCACACATGAGTAATAAAGTACAAAGATGATAAGAACAGAAGGATAATTCCAGTTCTGATAAGGGACATGTTAGTCACTTGATGTCTACACTGGCACTGGCTAGGCTAAGTGAGATGAAGAGGTAGTCAGTCCTACTCCCTACATCTAAGGTTGGAGCTAAGAAGGTATTGTCTGAGTTACCTTGATGAGCTGCTCAACTAATACCAAGTAGATGGTGCTCTTGGACCAAAGCTTTTACCACAGTTTGTGCTTTGACATGTCCTCAGTGAGTGGTGTGGACCTTTCTAACAGTGTGTACAATAAAACATTAGAGTATGCCTCAGCTATGATTGGGTTATTATCTATACTGAATTTCCTCATGGCCTGTGAGAAACCAGCAAATAACTGAGGGTCATCTATGTTTTTGCCATAAATAGTGCATAGACACAGCTTACCTTGAGGTGCATGTACCATCATCAAGGCAATTGGGAGTTTTAGTTGCACTTTTTGCCCATGACTTCCCATTGCAGTTTTCTTGACATAGATTCACACTCCCTTCTTAGAACAGTCAGTAAGGCTTGTCACTACTGCACCCTAAAAAGGATGCTAAGCATCTTTTATTGCCTCCTGGCAATTTTCACTTCATTTCACATACAGGATAACCCAGGCAAGCACATCCACCCTATGTACATACTGTTCCTCTTATTTTCATAGGCTAACCCCTTGACATTAATTCTTACAATCTGTATGGCTGGCATCTACTTTTAACACCGAACAATAATATTATTTATTCCATAGTAGGAAATACACACACACACACACACACACACACACGCACACACGCACACACGCACACACACACACACACACACACACACAGGTATTATGAGTTAAATGCATTAATTTACACGATCTTTAGATCTTTTAAGAGCTCCCCCAGAGGATCGAATGGGAGCTAACACACCAGTGTGCAGAGCATCATTCTGACAAAGTATATTTGTCCTGAGAAGAATCTATGTTTACATCCTCTGGACACCTGATATGCCAGTGCACTCTGCTGTACACATGCAGATCAAGATAGGGGCCCTATTCCAGCTACTACTACTACAGTGACAGTCCCACAAACATACTCAGTGTTTTCTTTCATTGTTGCACTTTCTTAGGTTGAGGAGATTGATTCTTCTGCCCTTTGCCATTGAAGAAGTTATTGATCATTTTTTTCTCTTTCCCTTTTGTTCCCATCTTCTTCATCAAAAGATGCACAATCCTCTTCTTCTCCCTTATTGGCATCTTGGATGGCTTCCTCCAGGTTCAGTGGGATAAACCTGTGAGTAGTGGGAATGCCTGTGTTGTTGATTTTTGTAGGTTCTTTTATCTGGACTGTTAATTTCTGTTGGAAGATTGTTCACTGAACAAGGGCTTGGTTGGTGCAACTATCCTTTCTTTTGAGTTAAAAAAGCAAATTTGCCTTTTTGAGTAGAAACTTTAGTTCTTTGAGGCAGACTGAGTTTGTTGTTCATTTAATGCTTGCTGCACTATTGGTGGTTGTGCTGGAGAAAGGAACAGTCCTGGACAAATTAGTTAGATCTATGTCTGTGATATTATTTTGTAAGAAAGAAGAAAAGTATGAAAACAACTTCTGCTGTATTGAAAGCAAGTCTTCTGCCATTCCTTTTTACAGTAAGACTGTTGGACATTTAAAGGCGAGGGCATTGTTTCTGTATCATATAGAGCAAACATCCAAAAAGATTTTACTTTTGGAAAATATAGATTTGTAGCTTGGCATTATGACCTCCCACCACAAAATTTTTCCCTTTACCTATGGGAAGCAGCATATCTCTTTATCTGCATGTGATAGCAACTTGAATGTAATGTGTCTGGGAGGGCTATCCTTAGCAAGCATCTGAATGTCTCTGTAGGCTCTCTGTATTATGAACCCCTGTGGTAGCTGTAGTGTTGGTGGGAGATTCTCTTCCAAATAATCATTCATACATTTACCCTGCATGCCTTTGGGTAGCCTCACTAATTTGAAATAGTTGTGTAAACCCCAATTTTTCAGAGAATCCAACTTTACCTTTAGACTCTGTATCTCCTACTCTTGCTGAGTGACCTTGTTCTGTGTGTCCTAGATGAAAGCAACCTGTAAAGTGGTCATGGAGTGCAGGAAATCCATTATTGCTGCCATATCTGTAATATCTTAAGCATGTTTAGGTAACATAGGTTTGATTTGAACAGTACTGACCACTAATTGAGCTAATATTTTTGACAGTGAAAGTTGTCTTGCTAACCTGTAGGGGTCATTACTATGAAATGCCGTTGACTGCCCATTTTTAAATCTTTATATAGACTCTTCTGGGTGTAAGCAGTCAAGTTTAAAACTTATTATTGTAATCACTGCGGAAAGACGAAAATAGTAGTGACATGTCTTTTAAACCCAAGTCAGAGTTCACTTAAGCAATGCCGCAATCTGCTTGCCATGCTCTGCTCCCAGATTAAATAGAAATAAAATGCACTGCCTGCTTGAGTCCTTGTAGAATAAACGTATTCAATTGTTGGAAGATGAGTAGTCTAGTAATTTTAAGGATCATATTTTGCTAGCTCCTTCTTTGTCTTTCTTCTTCTTTTTACACTTGAAATACTTTTAAATAAAAGTTCATAGTGTTTACTGGACTCCAGATAAGTTGAATATATTTTATTCAATATCATTGATAGCTGCTCACAGTATGATATAATGTATATATATATATATATATATATATATATATATATATATATATATATGGATCTACTTTAAAACACGTCTGAGATCAGTGATCAAAGTTTTGAAACTTCGAAATCGAAATAAAAAAATAAATAAATAAAAACAAAAAATAATTTTATACACCCCCTGCTATTTAAATATACCAAGTCCGACATCACACTACAGTGAGGAAAATGGTAAATATCCTGTTTCATGCTGTATGGTGATCTCAGAGTTGATATATTTAATTAGCAGGGGATGTATAACATTTTTTTTTTAAATTTCATTTTCGAAGTTTAAAAACTTTGATCGCTGGTCTAGGCCGTGTTTTGAAGTATATATATATATATATATATATATATATATATATATATATATATATATATATATACATATATGGGTTCACTTTATAATTTTGAAATACTGAAATACCAAATTTCAGTATTTTGAAATCATCAAGTCAAAAATTGAAAATCGCGAAAGTGCATAATCGCATTATGGCTTACAGTGTTGGGAGTGTATCATGTATGGACGTAGGTGCAATTGAAGGTAAGTGACTGTTTTGTAAAAGTTATGTGTGGGAGATTGAGTGTGTCTGAATGTGTGGATGTATGTGTGATGTTTGTCTGTGTGTGTGTGTGTGTGTGTGTGTGTGTGTGTGTGTGTGTGAGGGACTGTGAAATGTGTGGGTGTTTGTTTCCTTTTTGTGTTTGTGCGATCTCGGAGTTAGTATTTATAAGTAGGGAGGGCGTGCAGGGGGGCTTGCCCCCTGCTTACATGTAGTGCAGGTTTGTTTGTGTGTATTTTGTTTGTTGTAGTGTGGGTTGGACGATGTATGTGTTGTGTGGTGTATGGTTTGTATGTGTTCGTGATTGTGTGCTGTTGGGATTATGGGTGTTTGACTTTATGATTTTGAAATACTGAAATTCGGTATTTCAGTATTTCGAAATTATAAAGTGAATCCATATATATATATATGTATATATATATATATATATATATATATATATATATATATATATATATATATATATATATCAAACTGTGAGCAGCTATCAATGACTTTGAGCAGAATACATTCAACTTATCTGGAGTCCAGTGAACACTATGAACTTTTTCTTAAAAGTATTTTAAGTGTTAAAAGTAGAAGATAGACAAAGAAGGAGCAAACAAAATCTGATCCTTAAAATTACTCGACTACTCGTCTTCCAGCAATTGAGTATGTTTAGTCTACAAGGACTTCTTTTAAAGGTCTGATGGCAGCTACCTTTCTTTGTAAGGCAGAACAGGATACTCAGTAAATATTTATGAATTTCCATTGAATAGTCTCTGGTTTAGTGATAACAGTTCTAGAAGATAAACAAAATAATTTGATGGTACATTGATGTATGTTGCTGAATCACAGGGCTTTGTTCTCCTGTTTGGTTCTTCTCAGTGATGCCTTATATGTGGAGTCTGTATGTCCTCCCTGTTTCCTCATGAGATTTCACCATTTGGTTAAGATTCCAACAACATCCTAAACAGATACCATGGGTGAGTGGGGACTTATCCATGAATGCCTGTAGATGTGTGTAAATATCATGTGCATGTGTCCTGTGTTGGGCTGGTATTCATTCTGTATCAGATTCACTTTATTAGCTCTGGCTTACCCTCATAACTCTGAACTGTATTAAACAGATTATGAGAAAATCAGTGGGCTGTAATCTAGAAGCAGATGAATTAAAACTTTGAGGAAATCTATAAGTAAATATGGATTAGGAAAAATAAAGGAAGCAAATAATACAGTAGCACTATGCATTGTTTAATTTGGGTTTGATTAGAAATATAATGTGGCATGGATCATATTAACTAGATTTTTAGCTTTCTTGTCAAATTAAACAATAGTTTCCTATAGATTTAAACTGATTTTCATAAGCTGACCAAAATATAAAAACACACTTCAGTAGGTTAAATCACATACTGTATTATGTACATCAAGAAACAATAAATCTTTTAAATATTCTCCGAAAAATTAGAGCATTGGGAGAACAGAACATTCCAGCTATCCTGACTTGAAGTCATCTACATTTTAAATTCTGAATGAAAGAGAGAAAAATACTGGAAATAAGTGATTTAAATCAGATCACTGGTGGGCACCCTAACTACATGAAGTCCAATTTAGCTTACATTTATTGATCTATGTTCTCTGTCACCTATCACTATGCCACTTAGATTACCATATAACCATAAACGGGTGTAGTCTTTGTTTGTTGCAGTATTCATTAAAGTGCAATATGTTTTAAAGACTGGGTGTCTGACTCTACGTGTGTGTGCGTGTCCATTAAGTATTAAATAGTGGAACTATTTTAATTAAAATATAAAAACATATATACTAATAAGCAAAACAAATACAAAGCAATATAACATATAGCCCATTTTCAAAGTACAATATTGCCATATAGGGTGGATGTTACAGAAAAATAACAGAACATTCAGAGGTGTGGAGGCCCAACACCTCAGAAAAACCTGTGAGCAGTTCATTACTGTCCTTTAACACCCACCATGCTGGTCTTTATTACCTTCTTAATACTAACTACATAATTTTTTTCAGGTAAAGGTTAGGAGAATACATATTATATTAATAGGTTAATACATAAAGATCCATGTAGATTTATGCATGGTAGATATACCTGTGATGTGATAATATGCAACAAGTGCATCAGCTGCATAAGCATTTCTCACGTAATGGGATGGCTCAGCCTTCTGCCTGCCTTGATACTGAAAAGTCATTTAATAATGGTTATTTTGACTGTTTAATAGATGTGTTGCTTCATCTTGATTGCTACTTCAGTTAATTCCTATTTCAATGGTAGTTTATGAAAGATCAGCAGGAGTTGCTAAGGCTAGTTGCTTTATGTGCAGAACACCAGCAGAGATACCTAGCAGTAATGTCTACCATTCCTCCTTCTATTTACATTTGTGATAAAATATTTAGCCTAGGTCATATGATAGTCCCGAAGGATAGGGTTGTTGTGCCTAGTACTACTAAGCACAGTCTCTTTCTCTATTTATTTGAAGATGATTTTCTAATTTTCTCTTGTTCTCCAGCCTTCTCTCTGCCTGCTCACATTATAGTATATGTTGGTGCAGTGAAGAGAATTAGCTCTCTGTAACCTGAATGGCAAAAAAAATAAAATTGATGTACATTATGTGTTCAATAACTCCAGCCATTGCATATAATCTCTTTTTAACTGGAACACTGTAGCACTTTCTTATCCAGGATATATATGTCACAGCCTCCCACAGAGATACATTTCATCACAATTTAGTTGAGGTCTTACAATAGTGCCTTCAATATATTTATAGATAGAGAAGGATAATTCTTCCTATGGAGCTAAACATTCTTGTGGCGGTAGTGGTGCTGCAGTAGCGTTGTCACCTCACAGTAAGACGCTGTCCGGTTCGATTCTCAGCTAGGGCATCTTCTGCGTGGAGACATGCGTGAATGGGCATACCTTCGTTGAAGGTTGTGCATCAGGGCTGGTAACTTGGCACGTAAAAATCAACTACCAATCATTAGCGGACCGGAGTTCCGCTGTGGCGACCCCTAACCGGGAAAAGCCGAAAGACACAACAACAACAACATTCTGTAGTAAGTTTTATCACAGCTTGTCCATGGCGAGATACAGTGCAGTGATAGAAGAGGGCTGCTACTTTGATTTGCTGGGAACTCCCTAAGTCACTGGGTAAAGAGACATATCAGTAGTGATCAATATCTTTGGGGGGACTGGGATCCCAGAGTTGGACTGCTATCAAAGGGCTATGTGGCTTCTTGCATGGTCACTACGGCAGAGAGTGGAAAGAGATCAAGCTGACTGTCATCCCTCATTTTTAATTTCCATGACACATTCCTAAGTCTACCTTGCTTAAGAACTAAAGTTGATCTGCAGAAGCTGTGAGGCTAGCAGTTACTAGACTAAGCAGTATGTCAGGGATGGCAAGATATTTTCACTTACTACTGCTGTTCAACTGTCATTGGCTATATCTTTCCTGGATCTGATGGCATTATTTGTCATTTGTGGGCAGGATTTCAGAAGAACAGCAACTTATTTGGTCTTAAGTGTGTCCTTCATTTTCAGGACCTGATAAAGAAATACAGTATACAACCGAAATATTTCTGTATTTGCAGCTGACACACCATTTCAGACTAGAGTGGTACAGCTGGAAAAGGCCTGTCATGAACTTCGTAGTGTTCAAGCTGTGATGATTCAGATATCTATATTAGTAATATATGATCTGTCATGCTATGATAAATGGCCAGTTTGCAATAGTATTAGAAAAATCAAGGTTTTATTAGAAAAATTAGGAGGAGAAATAAAGGATGGATAGCTGCATAGTGGTCATCTTATTGTACTGTTATAGAGTATTAGAATTTAGATGAGGGTGGAATCTGTGTAAACCTGCTCACACCAACCAACTTTATATGCAATAACATTTCACCCTGTCAGTTTCTTTGTATATGTTTGGAATTCTATTTTGAGGTTTGTTATGCAATATTGTTATTTATCCGTATTGACAATTTACAGGAAAATGCCTGATTTGAAAGGAATATCGTTTCTGCTTGGATACTGTAGAATTTACCTAAGTTCCATAGTACTGAGCTGAAGAAATCAGTACTCATAAAATGAACATTGGGGGAAAAATGATTTTAAGGAACAAGGAACATTTCTCATCTTTTCTGTAATCTTGATGCATACCTACAGCCCTTAAACACCCTGGATACCTATTCTTTCCCTTCCACCTCACTTTGGTGAATTTTTATTTTTAAGACAATCAATAAAAAAAGTTTAAAATATGACTTTATCCACTGACACTTTAAATTGCTAATCCTGTGTTTTTTTTTTAAGTAGAACTACATTTACCCTTATATACTTCACTCACATTCAGATGTACCATTTTCCAAGATAACCTGCCTACTACCTTACATAAAACAAAATTGTAAAATACATTTGTTTTGTTTGAAAGAAACAATTCCATTACTCCAAACCTGCATTAATTAATGTGCCCTAATTTATTCCAAATGGAACACTGCAGTTGCTCATGTTCCAGGTATGCCAAAACCTCAAAGCCCGAAACTCGAGTGCCCTGTAGTGCATGTGGCCTGCTGATCGTACTCAAACTCAAATATGAAGTAGAGCAAGCAGCCATGGGGAGGGGGATTTTAAGCACAGGGAGTCACAGGGGGACTTTAGGCTTATGGAATGGGAGGGCTTTTTAGAGTTAGGGAGCTGGATGAGAGTTTTAGGTCTATGTGGCAGGAAGAGAATCTTTGGGGTTACAGAGCTGTAAGAGAGTTTTTGGTCTAGTAGCAGGAGGGCAGGTTTAGGGTTAGGCAGCAATCAGGGACTTCAGGGTAAGGGGAGGGAAGTGGATATTTATGGTATGGGAGCAAGGACTGGGGTTGGGAAGTGGTTACAGGTTTTAGGGTTAGAGTTTAGGTTCTGGTAGGGCTATATAGTTTTAGAGGGTCAGGTGTTGGAAGTGGTATATAGAAATGGGATATAAGACTAGGGGAAGTTTGAGCACTTGCTTCTTCAAGCAAGTGACATCATGTAGATGTATTGTGGGTTGACCTATCCCAAAGACTATGCTTACTGATAAAGGTATTCATATTTTCAAGTACTGTACGTCATACATCTTTAATTAAATAACCACAGTAAGTAAAAGTTAGAAGCAGAATTTGATGAAACTTAATATTCAATGTTCCTAAAAGAAGCAATCTTTAATTTGTAGCCATACTTTCTAATTGGATACACCAGAAATAGACGTGAAAAATAAACAATCATTAGCACTGCACATTGAATTGATAGATTCTGCAACTACTAGGAATTAGTAGGCCAGAAAAGAATGCACAGCAAACCTAAGATGTGAACTAACACTGGCACATCACATCTCACAATTTATTATTCTACTGTGAAATACCATGAATGTCAGCAAAGGTGATCATAGTATCACACATGTAAGAAATTAAGTTATTGCCTTTATTATTCTTCTTGCATAAAAATGTCTCACAAGACCACAAAAACGCACATTGTGAAAGACTAGCCAATGACTAAAAATACTTATAATAAACTAATCTTGTTTGATTTATTTTAACCAGCCCTTGCAAGCAGATTTATTTTCACTTTGGTAAAAAGTGAACAGTTGTCAAGTAACTTAATTAAAACACAATATTGTCTGCAATGAGTGTCAGATTGAAGCCCTTCACTGAAAACCACAGGCTAGATCAATCATATTTAACAGAAGCCCTACCTTTTAACTGAATATGACATGACTTTATGATTAGTTAGGTCATGCTCACTGGCCTAAAAGTGCTATGTAATTTCCTGTTACATTCTTTATATATCATCACTACATAGGTCATCATCTTCTTTGACTCTCTCAATAGGTTGTTGCATAATGTGTTTAGTGGCCTTGTGAGTGTATCACTGCATACCTTTCATAATCTGGATCGTATGCTGCCTGATGCTTAGTTTTTTTTTATTTCTTTACTTTCTACCTCACTTCTCCTGTACCTGCATTCTTCTACTTTTTTTCTTTGGCCTATATTCCGTTTTCCTGTTTCTCATCTAACATTACTCATATAGTCCACATACACACACACGCACACACACACACACACACACACACACACACACACACACACACACACACACACACACACACACACACACACACAAATCCGAATGCCTCTGCTCTCTGCTAGTTTTTTTTTTTCATGCCAAACATTTTATACCATTCAGTTAGGAAATCATGTCTCTGTCTCATAAAATAAAAAAATAAAAAGTACAGTGATATCTGGTTAAAATCTTAAATATCTTTATTGAAAATTAAAAAAAAATGCAACAAGCTTTCAGACTTTTTTGTGCTTCACCTGGTAGAGTATGGTAAAGTAAAGAATATAAAAATGCTGTCATGTATATTGAAGAGGCAGAGTTAAGAGACACTGATGTCACTCAGGTTCATAAGTAGTTATTAGGCATGTGGTCAAGACCATCGGGTAACATAGTCAAGTTTCCCAAATGCCCCAGTACAGCTTCTACTAAAATGGCTTGCTCAGTGTCACAAAATAAGCAAATGAAGGCTGACAGAATCAAACCCTGGGCTACAGGAAGCAGCTTGTTAATAGCTTATAATCTTAACCCTCTGAGCTAATTGACAGCCTTTTTCCTTATACATGGAGGTGTTAAAAAACAGGTGAAATACCATGTACAGCTCTTGCAGCCATTCATGAAGAACATTATCGGATGGCAGACTGCCTGCACTGGAGAGATGTAAATGCTACAGTGAGAATAGGAAGATGGCATATGTAGAAAGGCTATGACACCTTGCATATACAAGCTGTCAGAAAGGAAAAGGAATTATAATATAATATGTACTCAATGAATCATGAAAAACAGGTGGATGTTAGAAGGGAAGAATTCTAAGAATGATTTAACTAGGTAACATTGTTGACATAGACAGTGTTAACAGTTTAGCTCACTGGAGAGGTACAAGGGTTCTGGGCCCAGTTGA
This sequence comes from Protopterus annectens, assembly GCF_019279795.1. Classification (NCBI taxonomy): domain Eukaryota; kingdom Metazoa; phylum Chordata; order Ceratodontiformes; family Protopteridae; genus Protopterus; species Protopterus annectens. The sequence goes on from NC_056735.1 coordinate 219,684,789, forward strand.
GAGAGGGAAAAAGTAATAGTGAGGGTAGGGAGGTAGGTGCACTAGGAAAACTGCATAAGGGCTAGCTGTAGCATTTAGCTGAATATGATAAATAAAATATCTGCTGTTTCCATATTCATGTGTTCATAACATTAGTGCTTTTAATGACCTAACCCCACCTGACTCCATATTTTTTCTTAGCAGCCTGTGGCCATACAAACAAAAAAGACTGTCATTTTGGAAACTTCACCAAGAGGCAGATTTAATTAAATTAATTTGGTGAATAGGTGTTGTTATCATGATGACTGCATTTTTATCAGATGGGTTCACAGAAAAAGTGCATTGAAATATTAACGTCTGCATATGAAATAACTTCAGGGTTCAGTCCTGGGACTGCTCTTGTTTGGCATCTACTTCTCTGAAGTACAGGCCAACACTAAGGGACTCTGGCTAACAAAGTTCGCAGATGACTGCAGACTGGGAGCCATTATTGAATCCCCAAATGATGTGGATATTCTACAAAAGGGCCTTACAGAAACAAATGCTTGGTGCCAGAACCATGGGCTCAAGCTCAATGCCAAGAAATGTATAGTTATCCCCTTTGGGAAAAAACATGTACCCGAGAATTACCACATAGGTGGCAGTACACTAAACACCGAAAGTGTGATAAGAGACTTAGAGACACAGGTGGACAGTGGTCTCACCTTCCATAACCACATCGCCACAACAGTCAGGAAATCCTTCTATGTGGCACACCTCATCACTAAGGGCTTTTCATCCAGAAAAAAGGAGGTCATTGTCCCACTGTACTCATTCCTCATTAGACCCATTATAGAATACAATGCCCCATTTGGTATATACCTCTCAAGACATCTGCAACAACTGGAAAGACCTCAGAAATACTTCAATAAAAGAATCACAGGCCTAAAGCAGATGCCCTATGCTGTCTGTCTAAAAAAACTCCAGCTATACTCTGTCGCACCATCTGCTCAGAGGCAATCCCTGTTTAACATACAAGGCCATGTCAAACCCAGAGCTGTTGAACATGCTACACTTAAAGAAATCCCAATCCCTCAGAGCCACACACTCCAGGGATCTAAACCTTGTCATCAGAATGAGCAGAACATTCTGGAGGGATAGGTACATGACCCAGAGACTCCCCAGACTCTGGAATAGACCGCCCATACATGTCAAGCAGAGTCCCTCTTCAAAAGAAACCTTGAAGATTGGATGGGAGATAGGAAATTCACCCCAGGGATAATGTCAGTCACCCTGCTAGACAGGGGTCCAGGGAAGTAAATACTGTGGGAAGAAATAGCCAGGGAATTGTTATGACTAGGCTTGTATAGGCCCTAGGGCCGATAGCCTAGTACCAACCTATGAACCTATTATTTTCATCTTTATAACAAATATTTCCAACTCTGCAAATATTAAACATTCAGATCTAAGATACTTAAAAACAATGATGATAATGTCTTTTGTCATATGTATCAGATATAGCATTTTTAGAATATTTGTCAGTATGTCTTTCTACATATGACACAGTAAGAAAAAAAATGATTCTAGATGTAAAAGAATCAATCCTGAACATATCATTTGGGATAGTAAAGCATGTATACTGCCTGTATCATTTCAATTGTCCTGTAAATAGATACATTTATTTTATTTATTTTATTTTACATTTGTTTACCGGGCTAGTCTAACTGGATACATGTCCATTTTCAGTAGAGGCCCGGGGAGAAAAGCTCCTAGGTAAATACAGCTAAATTAACAAATTTCTGTGAGTCAAGCATATAAACAAAATCAATACAAAAAATAAAAGCAAAAACAGACTGATTTACAGGATAAATTTTAACAATACAAAGTAAATTGTCAGTATAGAATTCAATCTTAACAGTAAATGCAGTTCATATGGCAGAACCAAAAAAACAAAAACATATATATTTTTTTTTTTTTTTTTTTTCCTGAAGGAAAAGAAGGGGAAGATCAGAGTTTAGGGTGACTATAGAGCTAGTCAGGTTTGGAACAGTAACATAGCCAGTGAGATTTGAGATATACTTTCAGATTATTTTTGAAAATGGATAGTGAGGGAAGTGTAGAAATGTCATTTGGTAGAAGATTCCAGGCTTTCCCTACTGTATTAGAAAAAAGAGAGTCACCGGCCTTGTTGTTTGTTTTGGTAGAACTAGCTAAGAGTTTATGTGAAGACCTAAGGGAATCTAGGTTCTTGTAGGGAGTGATTAGTGTGGATAGAGCTGGTGTTTTGGATGGTGTGTAAAGGGTTTTGTGAGCTATAGTTAGTTGATGGAATTTGATTAGGTTCTGTAGTTCAAGCCAGCCTAGCTGTTTTAAATTGAGGCAATGATGGGTTCGAAATGGGTTTCCTGTGGCAAATCTGGCGATGTTATTATAGGACCTTTCCAGTTTGCTGAGGTTGTGTTTAGATAGTTTAGTAAAGATGGTTGAGGCATATAGAAGAGGAGCTATTAGATGTGTGTGTGCTATTATTGTACGAGCAGAGGGTAGGAGAAAAGATTTAATCTGATACAGGGAGCCCAATTTTTTATTAACTGATTTTATAGTATTGTTTATATGTATATCGAAGTTTAGTTTATTGTCGATGGTGACTCCTAGTAGTTTAGTGGTAGCTTCAGGGGATATAATAGTCTTGTTGATAGAAGTGACTGTGAAATCCAATGGGGAGAATTTGCTGGTGGGAGAGAATAGAAGGAGTTTAGTCTTTTTGGGGTTTAAGAGAAGGCATCTGTGAGTAAACCATTTCTCTGCTGTGTTGAACACTTGTTGGGTAAGGTATAGGAGGTCTGAAGAGGATGAGGCTGAGCATATAAGTGTAGAATCATCTGCATATTGTATACATGAGGCTTGAGGGATGGCTAGATGGAGGTCATTGATGAAAATGGAAAAAAGTAGAGGTCCAAGGATGGATCCTTGGGGGACACCAAGGTTGACTGGTAAGTGGGTAGAGAGGGACTTGTGCCATAGTACTGCCTGCTGTCTATTGTCAAGGTAGGACTGGAACCACTGTATGGAGGATGAATCAAGTGATAGGGATTTTATTATGGTAATGAGAATTTGGTGATTCACCATGTAAAAAGCTTTAGATAAGTCAATGAATAGGGCAGAAGAGAGTTTGTTTAGACTACGGTGTTTGTTGATAGTATCTGTAAAGGAGAGAAGGGCAGTGGAGGTACTATGTGAAGGTCTAAAACCATGCTGGCAGTTAGCTAGAAGGTTATTTTGTGTTAAGTGTTGAAGCAGTTGTTTGTGGATGCATTTTTCCATAATCTTAGCTAGAGGTGAGAGGAGGGCAATAGGTCGATAATTGGAAAGCTCGGTAGATTGGCCACCTTTGTGGAGGGGGATAATATGGGAGATTTTCCATATGGAAGGGATATAGCTTTCAGTAATGGTTCTGTTGATCAGGATTGATATTGGGAGGGCAATGGCTTTAGCAGCTAGTTGCAGAAATTCTGCAGGTAGTTGGTCTGCTGAGGGAGAGCATGGTTTCAATTTCTGAAGGAGGGTAAGCACATATGATGTAGGGACGAGGTGAAGTTGAAAGGAGGGAGAAGAGTTTGTTTTTTTAGTAGGTAAAGTGAAGTTCTGAGGTGAGAGCTGGCTAGCTAGTGTTTGTATAGTGTTCGTGAAGAATGTGTTAAAATCATTAGCTATATTTATTGAAGTTTTGTGTTCAGTATTTTGAGGGCTAGGAGTGGTCGATTGTCCTGGGTGGAGTAGTTGATTGATGCTGGACCAGAACTTTTGTGGTTTGGATTGATTCACTTGTTGGGATAGTAGGTAGTAGTTTTTTTTATCTAATATTACAGCTTTTTTGGTTTGGTTTCTTAGTTGTCTGAAGGTTTGTTGGTGGATGGGACTTTGAGTCTTTTTCCATATTATCCATTGTTTGTTTCTATCTTTGATTTTTGTTTGGTTTCTTTAGAGAGCCATGGTGCATGTTTGGTTTTGTTCTAATTTGTCTGGTTGGGGCATGGTGGTTCAGGATGGTAAGGAAGTTGGTGTTAAAGTAAGTAACGGCTTCATCTAAGGATAAAGTTTGTAGTGGTGACCAGTTACATGCTTTTAGTTCCATCTGGAATAGTTCAGAGTTAAAGTTCTTTTTGGATCTGATGCTTATTGTGGATGTGGGAGAGGGACAGCTAGTTTTATGTCTGATTATATAGGTAAGGGAGTGGTCACTTAAATCATCTGGGAGAGTTCCTGATTCATAAGTATGGGGAAGACGGTTAATAAGAATCCAGTCTAAAAGGCTAGATTTCTTATTGGATTTGTTTGTCCTGGTAGGGGAGGTGATAGTTTGGGAATACCCATATAGGTTTATGTGGTTGGAAGGGAGGTTACTGCAGAAGGAGGTCCAGTCTATATTTGTATCACCTAGGATTATTGTTTCTTGAGGTAGGTTTTGGGATAGCCAGGAGAGAATAGATTCCATAGTTGCTATGTTGTTACCAGGGGGTATGTACATACAGATGATATAGATAGATTTGGAATTGTTAATAAGGAGTTTAGAGATAAGAATCTCTGCATTGGAGTCTAGAGGTAGTTCGAGGTCATAGGTGGTTACATGTAGGTGAGGTTTATATAGGATAGCAACTCCTCCACCTCTTTTGGAAGTTCGGTCAAGTCTTAGGATATTATATCCCGTGGGATGATCTGATCGCCTTTGGTTGTAGGTTTTAACCAAGTTTCTGTTAAGCATAGAATATCAAAGGAGTAGATTTCAGTCAGGGCTTGTAATTGGGTAATTTTATTGTTTATGATGATATTAAGATGAGCAATAGTAAGGAGTTAGATTGTTTGGAAAATATATGGGTAGGATACTTTTTGGAGTTGAGGGATGAAGAAGGAGAAGTTAAAGGCCCTGGGTTAGGGTGGATGTCGCCATCTTTTAAAGAGAGTAGTATGTTTAGATAGTAATGGTAGTGGATTCTACTGTAATGAAATAGACATTTCCTGGGATTGAGGTTATTATATTTTGTGTGTTGTGTTCGATGAAATTTAGGAAGTATGTATTTAGAAGAGAATGTGATATTAGCATGTGTAAGTTGTGGGTGTGAGTTTAGTGCGATCGTTTCTGTTTTGGGATAATTTAGCAGTGGGTCAAGTGGGCTTTCAAAGAAGGTGAGTAGATGAGTGAGCATTAAGGAAGGTAGTAGTAATAGTATAAATAATAGTGAGATAAAGGGTGGGATGTCTTGATTCATCATTGTAAGAGTATTAGTTGGTAATTAGAAGGTGGAAGCTTAGACTGTATTAGGAGGAGAAGGGAGAGAGGGTAGTATCAATAAAATGTAGGAGTGTGATATGTTAGGATAAAGTTAGTGGACGTGGATAGCTGAAGTAGTGTGTAAGGAGGCAGTATAGAGAGAGGAGTGTTTGTATAGAGTAGGATGAAAGAATATGTTGTGTGATAGGATTAAAGTGTTGGGAAGGAAGTGAGGGTAGGAAGTGATGACAGAGGAAGGGGTGGGATGGAGGAAGAGGTGTGGTCTAGGAAGTATAAAGGTAGGACCCCTGGGGGTGGGTGGGATTTGGGGGTAGGGAGGGGAGCGGAGTGAGCCCGCAGGGCGAACGGAGCGGGTAGAAACAGTTAGTAAAACTGTTTGCCAGGAAAACAATCAGAAGAGCTGTATACTAAGGTAAGTCAGCAGTAAGCAAGAGCAGAGTTTAGTAAGAAGTCAAAGAATGGGGTTGGTGGATGTAACCAGGGTAAGACAAGAGTGAAGAACTAGTAGGTTAGGTAGTCTTAGGAATTCAAGGATCTGTGAAATAAAGCACGTGGGCAGGAGGTACCCAAGAGATAAAGCTGGGTTGTGGGGTGGCACCTTTGTCCGGGTTTGATATTACAGGAGATAAAAGAAGGAGACTGTCTGGTTGTGTAACTAGAAGGGGGTGACTACAAGTAATAGGGAGTACTGTGTGGGTTAGGAGGTATGTGGGTAATATATAAGTTAAGAAAAGGGCGGTGGAGACTGCTGTCTGTGCTGGCCTGAAGCCTACGTTTGGTTCTCTGGAAGGATGTATTACAATGGTTTACAGAAAATATAGGCAGGATATAGAGACCAACAACATACTTTCTGGTTAACGTGGCTTCTGTCTGTAGCACTACATGGGTGTGATACAGAAAAAAGGGGGCTAGTTGTGGTTAGGCATAGATAAACATGGTGAATCATAGTTTGAAAACTATTGGCTCTTAAATGTAAATATTTTGGATCTCAGCAGACTCAAATAAGCATTCAGAAGATCCACAAAAGTGATTCATCTTAATTGCTGTCACTGTTCTGCACATCTACAAATAACATAAACATTTAGTTTACGTACTTAGTTTATGCAGTTTTATGTTTTAGCACATTTTCACATACCAGGCCATCACTGAGCCAGTTCTGATATTGTGCCTGATGTAAATATTATGTCACATTGGTGGTACAATGGCTCTTAATAGGCATCTTCACAATGCTACTTTACATATTAGGAAATAGTACTGAGACTGCTAATTAAATGTTAATAAGTGCACTAAGGTGCTCTTTTCTGGATTGGTAAGCCTTAGTAGAGATGGAGAGGGTTGGCAACCACTGACATCAAGCTCTTCTGTCCTGAATCTATGCATGGAAGAAGGAAGGGGTTGCAGTGCCAAAAGTGTATGTGTGTGTGTGTGTGTGTGTGTGTGTGTGTGTGTGTGTGTGTGTGTGTGTGTGTGTGTGTGTGTGTATGCGTGAGTGTGTTTGTGTGTGCCAACTAAAGAACAATATCAGTTGGGAATCAACAATCTCAAGGCCACATCCATCAGCTTGCATGGTAGTGGTTGGGGAGGAGGCAGGTTTGTGATCATTACCATCTTTCCAGCACTAATCTCTCTGTTTTCCTTTGCTTCATTCCTTCTGCCTTTGTTGACTATGCAGTGAGATAAATAGATTGTTTCCCTTTGAATCATATATTTCAGTAATGTTATTATGAGAGGGGAAAAAGGAAGTAAAACTCTGAAGTTGACAGAGATGAGAAGAAAAGATGTATTTGTTTGCTCAGTCTCACTTACACTGTTTCAGTCATGTCTCTACAAAGCAGATTGCTTTTCATAAAATGCTGAGGATGAATAATTAAACTGTTCTGTCACTGAAGTTTTTAAAAGTTTAAAGTTTCCATATAATATTCAGAAAAAGACATTATACTTTTCTGACAGAGAGAGAACTAAAAAGTAATGCTGCATTGATGTTTCACAGCTCATGTAATTTCTTTGAATTTGAACTTCATTGTTATCGTTAATCAATGTTTCATGCTTGATCTTGTTTCATGGATGGATTTGCACTTAATCAGAGAACTATGTTAGCAATTATGAGAACAGAACATCTTGCAAAATTAGAAATACCCAGCATTAGCAGTTTTATGAGTGTTTTACAGCAATATTTAGGTCTCAGCAGGTGTGAATTTATTGTGAACTCATGTTAGTAGGTGTTGATATAAAAAGGTTGCTATTTGTTTTGCATTGCTACATTCTCTATTTTTATTGGTCTTCTTGCAACTGTTTACCTGCTAGACCTACTCCAGTGCTACCATTTTAAAGCAAATGCAGTCATTTTCTTGTTTAAAATAATTCTGTTTTGTTATGGCATGTTTTGTACTGTCAGAGCAGCTCAGAAAGAAGACACGTTGCATGTTAAAATAGAAGGTGACAAATACATTTGCAGAGATGTGCTCAGAAAGCATGATGAGAAGGAACATGTGTGGTCTAGACGTCTGGATTTCCATAGTTAGTTTCCACTAACCCATTCTAATACATCTGCTTGTAAATAATGCCAGAATAATGTTTATGCTCACCAGTTATCCGTATAAAGTGCAACCACTGTGTACCTGTACTAAACATTCTCTCTCTTCCATAGGATAGAATAACACAAAGAGGTAATTTTAACACAATATTTTATTATTTTTTCTATCACTCCTTCCTGGCTTCTTATGCATGCCCACTTGCAAAGGCCTGTCAGCTGGCATAACTGCCCCTTGCATACAATGGTATCCGTTAAGTTTCCTTATATCTTTATGTCCGCTTGACTTTACTGTATGACACCCAGGGGGTGCTGCAATACCATGTAACCTTAATAACAATCTTCTGTTCAGCTCTCCTCCACCTTCTGCATGCATTTGAAGTTGCTGAACACAACACCCACTCTCCATCACACCCTCGTTTTTTTTCATTTACAAGATATAAGAGTTGACAGAAATGTACATCATTCTTTTCAATCTTCTGGTTGACCTGCATCTCAGCAGAATCCAATTAGTGTTCACAAGATCCACAAAAGTAATTCAGTTACATTGCTGTCGCTGTCCTGTGCATCTACAGGTAACATACATATCTAGTTTATGTACTTAGTTTATGCAGTTTTATGTTATAACTTATAACGCATTTTCACATACCAGGCCTTCACCGAGCGAGTTCTGATGTTGTGCCCCCAGCCTGATGTAAATATTATGTCACGTTGGTGGTACAAGGGCTCTTGAGAGGCATCTTCACAATGCTACTTTACATATTAGGAAATAGTACTGAGACTGCTAATTAAATGTTAATAAGTGCACTATTAGGAGGGTGAAGAATGAGTCAGGTATTCCACTACAGCTCTTGAACAATCAGGAACAAATCTCAGAGGAATCAGGAAGAAATCCATAAATAATTGTGGGTAATCACTTTTAAAATATTAGGGCTATTAACTTGAGACATCGACAGTATAAGAGAATGTGAATTAATACACATTTTCTGAAGTAAAAGAAGTCTTTAACTGTAATTACTGTCATTATTTATTAAGGATAATTCACCACCTTTTTCTGCAGAAGACTCCAATTTTAGGAGGGGATTAAGAGGAACAAAGCTAAAATTTCAGTCAAAATCAGGGACATTCCTGAAAATCAGGAACAGTTGAGAGTTATGCCTTCCACTGCTGTTCACAGAGCTCAACCTTAGGTGTTATCTAGGTCGCATGTGTAAGTAATGCATCAGGCATTTAGGAGTGTATATTGCTCCTTCTGTTATCAGATAGATCTGGTGCAGTGCCTGCTATACTGATCCCCAGTAGGAGTGCAAATTTCCATCCAGCTGTGATGTTTAATTGTAGCATATGCACTCCTCAGTCAGTCTAATGGCTTCAGGCCTCTGCATTCTTCCAATCATGATCAAAAGGGTGCTACTGCTGCAGAATGAAATCAAAACCCTCCTTCAGTATCAACTGTTGACTTTCATATTACCTTTTCTATCTTCTCAAGCTTTGGGGCTATTAAATGAACCAGATCATCTAGTAGGCACCATTGGCCTCATCTCTGTCTGAGCCACCTAGTTTTTCATAGATTCATAGGTTCATAGGTAGGTACTAGGCTATCGACCCGAGGGCCTACATAAGCCTAGCCAACAAGGTTCCCTGGCTTACGCCACTCAAGAAAGTTATTTTCCTGTGCCACTGTTGAGCAGAGACACAGAAGTGATCCCCGGGGTGTATTTTCCACTCATCAAGATTTTTTTTTGAAGAGTGCTAATGAAGAACTACACAGATGGGTAGCCTGTTCCAGAGTATGGGAAGTCTCTGGGACAGGAATCTATCCCTCCAGAATGTCCTGTTTATTGTGGTGACAAGGTTTAGGTCCTTAGATCGTGTAGCTCAGAGGGGATTAGGATTTCTTTAGGTGTAGCATGTCCAACAGCTCTGGGTTTGACATAGCTTTATATGTTAGGCAGAGATCATCTCAGAGAAGGCGATATGCTACGGAGTAAAGCTGGAGTTTTTTGAGACGGTCAGCGTAGGGCATCTGTTTGAGGCCAGTAATCCTCTTTGTAAGGTACTTCTGTGCCCTTTCCAGCTGCTGCAGATGTCTTGTGAAGTATATTCCAAAAGGGAAGTTGTACTCTATAATGGGTCTAATGAGTGTCGAGTAGAGGGGAACAATGACCTCTTTTTTCCTGGATGAGAACCCTTTTATGATGAGGTGTGCCATGTAGAAGGACTTCCTGACTACTGTGGCGATGTGACTATCAAAGGACAGACTACTGTCCATCTGGGTCCCAAGGTCTCTTATCACACATTTGGTGTTAAGTAGACTGCTGTCTATGTAGTAGTTCATGGGTACAGAGTTTTTACCAAAGGGAAAAATTATCTTTGATTCTAGATGTTGTCGGTGTCTGGTGGATATACTTATCAGGACAGCTGTCTGGAGGCTCACTACTCATCACTTACTAGTTGCAGAACAGTTTCTAGGAGACTAGTCATTAATCACTAGTTTTAAGTCACTTGATGGTGATGTGTTTGATGCCTATTGGACTGTGCCTGGAACCTGCAGTCATTTACTGAATATAAATCTTTACATGGAAAATTAATTTGGATTTAGAGCATTGGAGCTGTATGTGTGCAATTATTCCTTTTTGGTTGTGTTGACATTATTTTAAGTACTGTATATCATCACATATCTGAACTTTTGCAGATGTTTTACATTCTGTTTACTGTATGTTTGATTTCATGAACTTAAATGAGTAACTTCATAGGTTCATAGGTTCATAGGTTGGTACTAGGCTATCGGCCCTAGGGCCTATACAAGCCTAGCCATAACAATTCCCTGGCTATTTCTTCCCACACTATTTACTTCCCTGGATCCCTGTCTAGAAGGATGACTAATGTGAACCCTGGGGTGAATTTCCTTTCTCCCATCCAATCATCAAGGTCCCTTTTGAATAGGGCCAAAGAGGTGCTCTGCTTGACATGTATGGGCAGTCTATTCCAGAGTCTGGGGAGTCTCTGGGTCAGGAACCTATCCCTCCAGCATGTTTTTTTTATTGTGATAACAAGGTTTAGATCCTTGGAGTGTGTGGCTCTGAGGGATTGGGATTTCTTTAACTGTAGCATATTTAGCAGCTCTGGGTTTGACATGGCCTTGTATGTTAAGCAGAGATCACCTCGAAGTAGACAATATGCGTTGAACCTTTCCAAAATATTACTTGCCAGTTTTATCTATAATGTTTACAATATGCTTATTTTTAAATTCTGTGATTACTACTTATGGCTTCATGGGTGGTCTTATGCCTCCAAATCAGCATTTACAATTTCTTTGATAGTTGTTCTAAATTAGCACGCTAGTTACTTTTATAGGTCAGTTATTTCATTATTATTTTTTCTTTAGTCTCCCTATAGCAAATCTTTTGTTTTGCTATTATTAATATGATTTTGATATTTATTATATTTACTGATTGTGTCTCTTTATTTTATTTGCTTAGCACTACAGCCGTTGATGCTCTGCTTTTTATTCTTTATATTTACAGCATTCAGTATTCATATTTATATTGTTACAGTTCACTTCCTTTTGTGATTTGTGACTTGAACTATTCATTGTACTGCATTTAGGTTTAATCATTGCAATAATATTTAAATGAGCCGAGTGGAAATACAGCTGAACATGCTTTGTTTGTTTCTGTTCTACATGGCTTAGTCTTCTGCCTATTACAACTCCTTAAATCCCAGCCCTCAAAGATACCCTTTTGGTACTTCCTTTCAGAGAATAGAAAAATCTAGATACTTGGCATGTAGGCATAAGACCCAGACACATATTTATGCTGCAGTTCACTCCCCCCATATTTTGTAAGTGTTGAACTACACTGTCCTTTTCATCCCTTCTCCAGTTGAAATCCACTCTCTGTCTTGGTAGCTATAAATAATTTAAACTAGCTATTTGTATTCATAGCCATATTTTCTACAATAGTATTAAATAAGACAATAAATGCACTGAGCACTATTTTTATGTACTGTCTGTATAATAAGGATCTGAAAATATGCCCTGCTATTAATTTCTAAGTACTATAGTCCTCCTTTTGATGTGACATTAAACCTAATGTCCCATCTGCTTAAGCTGGTGGTAGCTTAGGTGGATGTAAAAGATCCCAATGATTCTACTGAAAAGAATAGGGGAAGTTCATAGGTTCATAGGTTCATAGGTTTATACTACGCTATCTGCCCTTAGGCATTTATAAGCTTATATGAAAAAATACTGTGCCCATTAGTTTGTTGTGCCTCTGTCCAGCAGTGACACAGAGATGATTCTAAACCTACGATCTCCCATCCACAGGTCTAGATTTCTCTTGAACAGAGTCAGCGAGGTGCTCTGCCTCAGATGGACCGGGATTTTATTCCACAGCATAGGGAGTCTCTGAGTGATAAATCTATCCCTCCAGCATGTCCTATTTATATCCGTGCTAAAGTTTAAGTCACTTGCTCTAGTGGTTTTGGTGGATTTGGATTTTTTGAGGTGGAGCATGTCCATTAATTCCGGGTTGGACATGGCCTTGTATGTCAGGCACATGTCACCTCTGAGCAGACTGAATAGAGCTGGAGTTTCTTCAATCTGGCAGCATATGACAGATTTTGGAGTCCCTTTATCCTTTTGGTGAGGAACTTTTGGGGTTTCTCCAATTGCTGCAGATGTCGGGTGAGATACATCCCGAATGGGGCATATCATTGGTCTGATAAGTGAAGAGTACAGAACAATGACCTCACTAGATCTGGATGTGAATCCCTTCATGATCAGGTGGGCAATGTAGAAGGTCTTTCTAACCACTTTAGCAACGTGAGTGTCAAAAGAAAGGCCACTGTCAACCTGGGTCCCCAGGTCCCTGATAACCTCTTCTGTGCTTAGTGGATTGCCACCTATATGGTAGCTTGGGGTTACCTTGTTTTTCCCGAAGGGTATGACTATACATTTTTGGCGTTTAACTTCAGGCCATGGCTCTGGCACCAGCTATCTGTTTCCGTGAGTCCCTTCTGAAGGATATCCGTGTCCGATGCACTTTCCACTATGGCGTCCAGTTTGCAGTCGTCTGCAAACTTTGTAAGTCCTCCCATGTTGGCCTGTACTTCTGAGAAGTAGATGCCAAACAATAGGGGCCAAGGACCGAGCTCTGTGGGACACCACTTGTGACCGGCTTGGAGTCTGACACAGCGCCAGCAACTCTAACCCTGTGGGTTCTGTCCTTAAGCCAGTTTGCAACCCATCTTGTGACATATGGGTTTACATTTAAGCTGGTAAGTTTTTCTACAATACCCAAGTGGGGTATTGTGTCGAAAGCCTTTGCAAGGTCAAGGTAGGCTGTATGGACTGCCTTTCCCTCATCAATGGCCTTGGTGACTGTTTCAAAAGGCATGATCTTCCCTTGACAAAGCCAAACTGGGTCGGGTCCAATATCTGCAAGTCCCCTATATCTTTGTTTATGAGCTCCATTATGATCCTCTCCATAGCTTTGCAGACTAGACTTGTTAGGGTCCGTGAGGCGCCTTTGTGGAGTGGGACCACAGTTGCCGTACGCCACTCCTTGGGCACGTATCCTGTGGTAAGGCTGAGATTAAACAGTTGCCTTATGTGCGGGTTTAATTCCTCATTACACCATCCGGTCCCATTGATGCTGTGTTTTTAGCTTTAGAGAGAGCAGCTTTCACCTGCGCATTTGAGATGTCCGGGAGGCTACACTCAGCTGGGATAGTTATCTCTCCTTTAGGGGGGGAGAGGGGGGTGAAGTTCCTAGATGTCCTAGCCAAATTTCCTGTAGTAGGATAAATACCACATTGGATATCCCCTAAAAAAGAGGCTGCCAACCTAGTGGGACTAACCCAGTCAACAAAGAGATAGATAAATAAGTAAATAAATACGTAAAAGAATACTGTTACACACTGAATTTTTTTGGATAAAGTCAAAGGTCTAAATATAATGCATCATTTGGTCTACTCTTAGTAGTTCCTCTTTTTCCAGACTTAAAAATCCTGTAGGTCAAATATACTTTATAGTAGAATGCTTATAATATATATTGAGCCCAGAACATCGAATTTCATTAGTCTCATCTCTGGAATTGTTTCCAGGACACAGAACAATGACCTGACATTGATTATCCATCCGTGGGGTAATTTTGAACATCAGGATTGCATGGGATTCCTTCTGGTTTTAATGGTTGATTTTGTGAATAAGGGCTCCATTAGACAACAGGCAAAGGAGAACATCAAATTCATTGCCCGGATTCCTTAGTAACTATAGCACATCTCCAAGTATTCTCTAACTTATTTCATCCATGAAAAAAAAAAAAAAAAAAAAAATTCTGTGGTAAAACCTTCTTGTCTTATGTTTAGTTGATCCTTTTGTAATGCTTAGGCATTTAAGATGCGTATTCAGGTGATAGATGCTGATTGATATATATATATTTGACCTGCACCTGTACTTTTTTCACCCTAAAGAGTATTTTTTTTCTTTTTCTTTCTTTCCTAATGAGTACTATACTTGTGCATTTGTTTTCCTTTTTTCCTAATCTCCAAGTTTGTTTTGTCACTGTAGTTAGCATACATATTTTAACTACTTGTCCCATAAGCAATGTTGAGAAATAAAAGCCATTACTTCCTGAAAAGTTTAGTGAGAATGTCATCTGAGTCTTGAAAGTTTCTGGACAAAACATTTTTCCAAACCATTGAGTGCCTCAAATAAATGACAATATCTCACAGACTGTCTGTACTACACAAACTATTAACACATCATAGCTTTTCAGAAAAAAAAATAGTTTTGCAGTGTAATAGATTTTAAAACTTCAAAATGCAGTCTTAAATTTGTTTCATTTGGAATACAGAAATGTCAGATTCTACTAGAATACAGTAGAATAATATATTTTAGCACCTTTACCACTATACCCAGAGAATCATCTGCAGAGATGTTCATTCACATGCCAGCTTTCTAGTGATACTTTACTGACATTGTTTTGGTTATATTTAAAGAAATTTGGAAGCTTTGTTTACGTTGCTTAATATCATTGGAATATAAGATTCAGTATCCTTCAAACCATTGTAAGTAGATGACACTTATTAGTCACAGCATTGTTCTTTTTCTTGTTGGGTCGCAGATGGCATCATCCAGTAATATGTACTTCACACCATTTTATGTGATAGTCATATGCAACAAAACAGATTTTTACTTGTATTCATCTTGTATTCATCACAATTCTTCTTAACAAACTGCTAAGCAGAAATGGCTGGAGTTTCATAATAATAATAATAATTATAAATATTATTCAATGAGTTTCAAACATCTAATGGGAAATGTGTCTTATAAGGTCAGCATTAAAGTATTCGATATTCAGAAGTATAAAGTCTCTTTTCTGCAGTAGGCTTTGTCCTTTTGCATCCCCTGTATCCCTTTATTTATACTAACTCACAGATTACTGTATCTCAGAGATAGGAGAATTCTCCAATAATGTAATTTTGGCTTTCACTATGAACGTATGAAAGCAAATTAACTGAGGATCAAAATTCCCAAACAGCATTCTCTGGAAGCATCTTGCTGAAAAAACACATTTTTAAGTGTTACCTCACAATGCTGGGTCACACTTAATCAAAAAAAGGGGGAAATTCCCCCCAAAAGGGAATCATTTTGGCACAACTCTCCAACAGTAATTTCCTATGCAGGAACTCTGATCAACAGTGAGTTAAAGCTCGGGCAGTCCAAGCTTGAGAGTTCAAGCTTCACCCACCAGTAGGACAACCCTAATTTTGCACTTAAGATATACTCATGTGTATTTATACATGAATGTCTGTGGAACATTTATGTGCCAAAGTTCTGTCTTGCTCTCAGGAAAATCATGTATCACAGATGGTGCAGCTTCAAAATAACTGCACACAGCACAAAATAATTGGCAGGTGGTAATTCAGCACTGCTGCAAAAACATGGTGTGGGGGGGGGGGTCAGACTGTTGTAAATACATTTCCTTTTTTTGTTCTTGTAAGGATTACATCAAATATTGTTGCAAACTTTAATTCACTTTAGTTGTTTCATTACTGGTAGTGGGTTGATTAATAAAGGTCCTATTTCAGCCATAGCCCAGATCACAAAAAGAGCAAATACAAAATAACAATTAAGTAAAATAATGTTATACAGGTATTTCCATATAATACAATTTTCATAACAAGTTATTTACCGAGTTCAAAGAGGTTATAGTAATGTGGTACATGATGAATAACACTGGAGTTTACAATAGCATTTAAAGGTCATTTGCATTTCAGCTATAACGTTTACATGTTTCACTCAAGAAAGCAAAGAAACCTTTTAGAAAACAATGCATGTGAATTTTGGCTTTTGATAAAAAATACAAAAAAAAAAATCATGATAATCCTGATAGTCACAAGGACACTGTTACTTGTGTTCTGAAAGGTTAGCTGACCTTAGGATATAACCATAGCAGGCCATTTTTATGATTTAAGTTTTGTAAAATACATAATAATGAAAGAGCTTACTGTTTGCTTTATCTTCTTTCTGACAGAATCTATCACCTTATCCATAGAAGAACTAGATTTGTGATTTGCCAGACTTGTGACTTTCTTATTATTTTTTTAAAGTAGCACTGAAAATTGGCCTGTGTTCAATTCCCAAATGTAACCTTCATGTACCTCCTCCAGAATGGAAAAGATAATTCAAAATATAGTTGCTTGAAATCTATTACTCAGTTGCTTAATAGATCTAAATTTTTCTCAGCTTGATATCAGAACTAATGATGGTAAGTGTGATGGCCATGCTACCCCAGGCCAGTAATCAAGGAGCCTCAATCCTCACCACTGACATGGGTGAGAGATGGTCACTAAAAACCAGGAATAGATTTACACAGTATTATCAGATGCATCTCTCTCAGTTTCCCCGAAGACCACACAGGGAACATGGTCCAGACCTGGGATTGGACTCTCTGTCTCTCCAGATCTTAAACAAGACTCACTTTGGAGCCCTATGTCCAAGTAGATAATATACCCTTACCTGGGTAATTGATTACACACACACACACACACACACACACACACACACACACACACACACACACACACACACACACACACACACACACACACACACACACACACACACACTCACACACAGGATATCCAATTATACTGAGTAGAATCAATACTAATATAAATGGTAGAGTGTAACCAAAGCAGCAAGGCTTTTCAGAGTGGCCTCAGCATCAGTAAAATAAGCAGAAGTTCATAGGTTCATAGGTTCATAGGTTCATAGGTTCATACTAGGCTATCTGCCCTAGGGCATTTATAAGCCTAGCCAGAGTGCGTTTGGCTTTCTCCACCAATTTTAAATGAATTTTGCTATGTCCTTTTTCGAGGTTAGTATACTGTGCCTCTGTCTAACAGTGACACAGAAGTGATACCCGGGGTAAACCTACTATCTCCCATCCACTCATCAAGATTCCTCTTGAAGAGAGTCAATGAGGGACTCTGCCTAACCTGGACTGGGATTTTATTCCAGAGTGAAGGGAGCCTCTGGGTTATGAATCTGTCCCTCCAGCATGTCCTATTTATTTCAGTGCTGAGGTTCAAGTCTCTCGAGCGCGTAGCTCAATGGGATTTGGATTTTCTGAGGTGCAGCATGTCCATTAATTCCGGGTTGGACATGGCTTTATACGTCAGGCACAGATCACCTCTGAGCAGGCGGTATGCAACTGAATAGAGCTGGAGTTTCTTTAACTGGGCAGCATATGGCATCTGTTTGAGCCCTTTGATCCTCTTGGTGAGGTACTTTTGGGGTCTTTCCAGTTGCTGCAGGTGTCTGGTAAGGTACATCCCAAAAGGGGCATTGTACTCAATTATGGGCCTCATGAGGGATGAGTAAAGAGGCACGATGACCTCCCCTGATCTAGATGTGAATCCCTTCATGATTAGGTGGGCTATATAAAATGTTTTTCTAACCACTTTGGCCACATGGTTGTCAAATGAGAGATTGCTATCAACTTGGGTCCCCAAGTCCCTAATTACTTCTTCCGTACTTAATGGATTACCACCTATGTGGTAATTTGTGGGCACTTTGTTTTTGCCAAAGGGGATGACTATACACTTTTTGGCATTTAGCTTGAGGCCATGGCTCTGGCACCAGGCCCTTTTGGAGGATGCTTGTGTCAGCTGGAGAGTCGATTATGGCGCCCAGTTTGCAGTCATCTGCGAACTTGATCAGCCACAGTCCTTCCGTGTTAGCCTGTACCTTCGAGAAATCTATACCGAACAAGAGAGGTCCAAGGACTGAGCCTTGTGGGACGCCACTTATAACTGGTTTGAAGTCTGACATGGCTCCAGCAATTCTAACCATGTGGGTTCTGTCCTTGAGCCAGTTTGCAACCCATCTAGTGACATAGGGGTTTATATTTAAGCTGGTGAGCTTATCTATAATGCCTGAGTGGGGTATTGTATCGAAGGCTTTTGCAAGGTCCAGGTAGGCTCTGTGGACCACCTTCCCCTCGTCAGTGGCCTTGGTGACTGTTTCAAAGAAATCAACCAGGTTTAAGAGGCAGAATCTGCCCTTAACAAAGCCGAACTGGGTAGGATCCAGTGTCTGTAGGTCCCCAATATCTTTATTTATGAGGTCGATGATGATCCTTTCCATAGCTTTGCAGACCAAGCTAGTCAGGCTTATGGGGCGATAGTTTCCAGGATCCGTTGAGGCACCACCTTTGTGGAGAGGGACCACTGTTGCTGTGCGCCACTCTTTGGGTACATATCCTGTACTCTCAAGATGTTAAAAGTATTCTCTAAAAGACCAGCCACAATGAAAGGTATAATAATATTTAATAATAAATAATAAAATAGAAAACATGAGAATACTAAATAAGTGCAATAAACACCAGAGTTTCAATCACAGGAGAAATAAAAATAACACAGTTGGACAGATTCAAACAGATGCATAAAAACAGTACTTAACTAATCTCACTGTATTCCCTGACCATCTAAAGGATAACTGGTCATCAGCTAACTTAATTAATACAACAAGGCAAGATTAGATGTTGAGATGATTACTTCCACAAGGCAAGGTGATGAACATCTAACCGACTGAACTGAATTCAACTGAACTCCACTAAATGAACAACTGTGATAACTGTCATAGATTTTTGCATCAGGTTCCAAAGAAAACAAAACAAAACAAGCTGCTGTGTGACTTCCATCATCTCAATGCTGGCTATAGAATGACATCACATTTGGCCACCTGATTCTGGTACAATACACACTCAGAACTTTGCTAAGATCTGTTGCAGCATCTGAAATCCATAGAAAATTTTCAAAAAATTCTATTCTTCCCTTCCAGAATTCTTTGTTTAAACATATGCATTTAATCAGTTATAATAACATTGGTGATACTTTTTAACACAAGCATCTGTGCAACACAGTGTGATGGTCAAATGACACAAAATTATTTGCAAAGCTCTAGCTCACTACGCTGGCATATGCTACACATGCATTGCCCTATTCCCAAGGCACAGATGGGAATACCTCACATTGTCACAATAAGATGGTGCATTTATCAGGTTCATCTATAAATCACTATCTGGCAAATGTACAATTTTAAGGCCCAAGTCAAAGACTTTTCTGTCTATGTGAATACTATTGGGTTAATTCAGTCCATGTGACTCCATATGGTATACAAAACAATCTGCTTCAAAGCTAAGAAACCTTTGTTTATATTATTGTGCTCTAAACTGTCCTTGCTAAACCAAAGTCACCATAACAACTGCTGTCTGTCCTATTCATCAGTTGCAGTGGTTGAACTAAGTTACTGCTGGTGATAAGAATCTACTGTCATTGCTTGTGCCACTATGGCAATTTTTCAGCTCAAAAACAACATCAAACATGGTTTGGTAATTGGTCATAAGAAAAATCACTGATCTAATCTTAGATCCATATACTGATTTAAAGAAATTCCAGGCGGAAGAGCTGCTTGTTGGTCAGAGATTCTTTTTCTTCCTTTTTGCAGTGACACAGTTCTGTTTTGAGGATATGCCATTTCTTATTAAACAACACCTCATATGACAAGACATGAGACTGAAAAGGCACTAGAGGTGGTTAACAACTCTAAGCTTGTTTATGCTTGTTTTCTTAAAGTGCACCTTAACTTTGTCCTTGTAGCATCTCCTTTGACTAGCAGAAGATCTCAGGCTGTCAGAAATTTGTAAATACAAAACTTGTGCAAAAGGTGAGAGCATTCTTGCTTACTGCTCATGCAAATGATATGATCTCTGATGATCATTGACACAATGGCTGTCAGTACTACCGACTT
Source organism: Protopterus annectens (assembly GCF_019279795.1). NCBI lineage: Eukaryota > Metazoa > Chordata > Ceratodontiformes > Protopteridae > Protopterus > Protopterus annectens. Next base: position 219,704,892 of record NC_056735.1, read on the forward strand.
GTAAAATTGCAGAGATTTTATTTATTATTTCTCATATATTTGTTATGTTGAACTGCATCGCAAAAGATCATCAAATTTTCAACTCTGAAAAGTGTTAACACCATTGCCTGTGTATTACTTGGAAAACAGTAAAAATTAAAATGTTATTAATCTATTAGGGTGTTTTTTGCAGAAGGATTTCCCCTCCTTAAGCCCCCCCACACTGCTGTTGAAAATTGTGCCTTTCACCCTCCCACTACCCATAAATAATAATTTGGAAGTCACTGTTTAGTGGAAAAATTAGAATTTTATGAGATACTACAGTGTCAGAATTAGTAAATAGTCAAACAGATTAATGTTTGCACTTTTGAGCATTGAGTACTGGTCTGCTGATCATCTGACTTGCTCCCATTATGTCAACCATGGTGGTGTCAGTAGGAATTATAGCCTTTTTTATGTACCTCTTCTGTCACCATGCCTGCTGACAGTGTAATTCCCACTGCAGCTGTGTTCATTTGTTTCCAGTGTCTGAGGTGAGATCTGATTGTGTTATGGTTGTTATCAAGGCGCCAAGATGAATTTGCCATTTGGTCATAACACCTTCTTTAGTGCCTGTCATGCAGTTGCACACATGAAAGCCTACCATATCTTTCCTTGTATACACATTCCCTTTCATCTTCATTGAGAGTTATCATTTGGTCATGACATGGGACAGCCAAGCACACCACCCTGGCCCTTATGCTCCATGCTATGCACCTGTCTCACCACTAGGTGATTGGCTCCTTTTTCTTAGAATGGGTGAGCAGGTGTCAAAACTGTCATCCCACCCCCAACCCTTGTTGGGTTCTCCATCTCTTCAGTCATTAATTGATCCAGGGCAATTTGTGGCCCAGCCTTTATTCCTGCATTGCACTGAGTTGACAGGCCAGTGTTCTTTTATCAACAATGAAGTGAGTTTTTTTTTTAGCCTGACTAGGGAGATGTGACCAGAACAGTAACCGACTCTCCTTCTGCTTATTTCTAGGTTCTAGTGTATATTTAGTATTCATCCAAACTTCCGGAAACTGAGGCAGATGACACATCAGCTTTGTATTTAGTTTAAAGTTTTTCACCTCAAGAGGGTAGTACCTCTGTCCACTAGTGCTGGACTTTAGTGCCACTATTAAAAATTAAACCAATAATCTCATACAGAAATAGAACCCAGAGCCTATTGATCTTCTTAGCAGTAAAACTAAGTGTTCTCCCTACTAAGGCACTAACACTTTGCTCATTTTATATGTGAGAGCTTCAAGAAGCAAAAAACTTCTCCAGTCTGTTTAGACACTATGTAATATACCCAGATTTCAGAAGGGATTACTATACTGTGGACCAAGAACTTGATATCCTTCTGTAGTTCTACAGAGTTCTACAATCAGTGAAGAAGTACCAAAACAGTTTCCTGGAAGAGGTACTAGTGAATTAAGTGATGTGGTAAATTGCAATTGATTTTTACCCTTAGGGAAAGGTGTGCATCCAAGCAAAGGAGCTGACTGTCTGAGTTCACGATTGTCAATAATGAATTTTAGGTTTTCTTTTGGAAGGCTTTGAGCAGGGTGGCAGAGCATCACTACTAGCTTCATGAACTGTCTTATAATATTTATTTACAATAATCTCTAGTCCACATACCATAGATACTGCATGCAACTATTCATCTCTGTTAGGCATACCGTGAGACTCACAGGGCTAATTTACAAACAGGAAAACACTAACTTTCACACAATGTTGAAAGCAGAAATTCAGCTTTTGTTTTTGTTGACTGCTAGGTCTAGAAGCAAAAAGAGTTGCAGTGAGGGGGGATGCTACTGTGACCCCTGAGACATAGAATATTCCACCCAACTTTTTAAAAATTCCTACTGTAAGTTTAACAAAATTTGAGAAACAGCAATGCTTAGTGTGGAAAAATGTATTTTCTTTCCGCATGTATGGCTTATTCTGCTGACATCTAGGGCCTTACTTGCATTCCAAATGCCTTGGCCTTTTTTCCCCACTCTTCAGTTTGATGATACCTCAACTTACAATACAACCAGGCTCCCTGCAACTTATCCCATCACTAGATGGGTTCTCCATGTCCCAGGGATAACCCTCTAGGCTATCTAGGTTTAGGTTACTTCCTTCAATGGGAGTTGGCTGCTCATCTACCATTTTCCTTTATGGACCTACTCTTTTCCTGTGCTCAACATGCAATCACTCAATATATCTTATTACACACTTCATTGCACATAATGCAGTAAATCTGCTTGCCTCCAGTGTACCTTGATGCATGTTGCATCCTTTTGAGGTCTCCAACAGGCAGAACACAATAGTAAATGATCCTCAGTCCCTCTACCTTGATGGAAATAAGTTGGCTGGGAAGGATTCCATGTAGTTGAGCATTCATAATACTGAATGACTTTAATGTGGGCAGAAGGGACCAAATAATCATTTGATCACTTATGCTAGCATTAGTGTATTGGGGGTTGCAGAACAGCAAGAAGTAGAAATTTGCCCATTCCCTGCTTTTGTGTAGTCTCGGAGTTGGTATATATAATTATCATGGAGTGTGGGGTACATAGGTCCCTACAAAATATGTTGAGTTTTTTTTTCTTTTTTGAATTTTGATCCTTTGGGATTGGTTTTATCATTCGATATTTTTGTACTTCAATATTTCAAAATACATCTGTTGGTTGTTGGTTACTTAAACCCTGCTTGACAACCCCTGATATTTGTAGGTTGCTAATTGATCCTGTGCTGCTTATAGCATAGGTGGACTCCCTTCTGTTCTGCCAGTGTTAAGCTTGAGTCGATAACCAAACACAGAATGAATTTTCAGCACACCCTTGAGAAAGCAGCCACAGCAATGACACTTAAATGATTTTTAATGGTTAAGTACTTTCATCTTTCACAAAAATGAAGAGACTTCTTTAGAACCATGATGTTATCCATTCTATTACTAAGCTGTTCTAAAACATGAGCTACTTCATCATGTGACTACTGAACAAACCATATACAGCATTTAAAGGTACATGAACACGAAACATGCATTAGATGAAAAATAATAAATACACTGAAACCAGGGAATATTAAGTAACATATTCATATGTACAGTCATTAAATTAAACAAACAAAGGTAAACATATAAAAGATATATTTAAAACCACATTCAGAAATCACAGTCTGGCAGCCTTCATTTTCAAATAACACAAGAGATACATTCTCATTCATACCCAGCGGGTGACAGACATCTAGTTTGAGATGTCATAAAAGTTCCTTAACTTGTGTTATTTCCTTCCAGGGACACCTTTTCAGATTTGGGATATTCTTTCCAAAATAATAAAATTAAACATTTTGAAGCTATTATGCAATAGAGTGTTTGTACAAGTCATTCTTAACACATTTTCTTTTTATATCATATATGTGCTCACGTTCGCATTTCCATAATGTCCTCTCTGTTTTACCATGTAAAAGGCTAAACAAGAGTGGCATAAAGTTGCATATACCACTGACCTTTGAGTTTAACCATAATTCATCCTAATTTAAAACTTTCACCCTGTATAGTATAGCTGCAGATATTGCAGCCATTATATTTGCATGTCCCCTTCTTCTTTTTTTGTGGGGAACAATTTCTCCAACAAGTTCTTAATATTTGCCCCTCTCCTGAATTTGAGTTTTACTGCAGGGGGAAGTGATCTACTCAAACTTTTGTCTATGTTAAACACTTCCCAATTCTTCCTTATGATATGTGTAACAACCCTACTATTAGTAGAAAAGGTGGTAATAAAGCTGCTACAGTGTCTGTTGGTGTTAAATGTTGCTGCCATCGTATTATTGTTGAAATTTCTCCTAGTATGATAGATGCCTTTTTTATACTTGCCAAACACTTAATCCCAAATCTTTTCTATGAATGACTTGGGGTAGCCTCTGTCCATAAACATCTTCTTCAACTTAGAAATTTCCAGAAGCAATATATTTTCATGTGAATCATTGCATCATCCTAACAAACTGGCCCTTAACTATACTCTATTTTTCTGTAAAGGATGGAAGCTATTAAAGAATAAAAATGTGTTGGAATAAGTGGGTTTGCAAAACAATGTGGAAGAGAATTTAACATTACTTTTCATTAGCTGAATATCCAAAATGCTAACTAATCTGCATTAATATTATAAGTGAACCTTAAGTGGACATAGCACTACTAAGAAAATCTATACATTCTTTTAAGTCAGTTTCAGTCCCTGACCAAAACAAGCTGATGTCATCAAGTTAATGCCTATAAAATTTCCATCATTTGGAAAAATTTGAGGGTATTACAAACTTGTTTTCCCCAAAGCTAAGAACAATATTTACATAAATTGACCACATTTCTCATACATAGTGATGCCCTTACATTGTAATACTCTCTTTCAAAGGCAAAATTATTTCAGAACATTTACAGAATCAATAAAATCTAGTTGTGAAACCACTTCACTGAGTGACTCTAAACCTGTGGTGTGGAAAATAACTGAAAACAAATCAATTGCATCAACAGTAACAACTTCAAAATCTGTGGTTAATACCTCATCCTTAACCGCCTTTAAAACTTGCCAAGAATGTTTCAACAAATAAGGCAGTGTATGCATAAGCTAAGAAATTGTTACAGTTAACCTGGTACTCAGAATCCAGTATTGGTAAATCAAGACAGTAGAAACATTCCTGAGGAAGACATGGCAGATGATTCTGACATAGACAGGGACATGGCTTCTTCTCCTGCAGATTCTCAAGCCCATATTTCAAAGTTAGAGGAAACTTGGTTCCCACAACCTCCATTTGAAGAGTTTTCCTTTTCTCAGACTATAACCAGGATGAATGAGATGTTTTTATTGGAAACATGGGTGTTCTCCATGAATTTAGGGAGAAATTATGGTATGTTACAAGTGGGTTTTCCTCATTCTATCCCCGTTCCTCCTTTAGTGCCATTAACACATTTTCACCAACAGGGAATATGCTCTTGGTATCCTTCAACTTTTCCTCTATATAAAAGGATTGCAAGATATTGGACAGACCTGGAAAAAGAACTTGTTCTTCTTCTGTGTTGGTGCATTGAATTCTTAACTATCAGACCCACGTGTGGATGTCTATGATTTTTTTGTACAAATAGTTTGAGAGAATTTGATACCACACTTACCCATGACGGTAGTACCTATCTGAATTATATTGTTTGTAGCAGTATAATGGTGTGTGTAGAAAGGTGCAGCTGCTGTGTTTAGGGCCACTACTTTTGCCACAGTTAAGATGAGGTATGCCTGGGTGCATAAGCAAATGTTTTCTGATGAGGTAAGGTCTGCAACTGTGAATTTTACTTTAGATAAGGAAGTATTTTTCCCATTAGCTACAAAGGTTCTCAAAAAAATTGATGAGATAGGGAGATTAGCACCCCCCACACACACATGAACAAATCTCCCCAGATCCTCTTTCATGTCTAAAAAACAAAACAAAGCAACCAATTCATGCCTTTTCAAACCCAACAAGGAAAAAAAAGATGTATTAGGAGGGGGAATATAACAAACAAGAAGCCTTACCAAAAATGGGCAGTCTACAATTTCAGAATGCCTATAATAGCATTTTTCCCCTATCCCTCCCCTCCTGCCCCTATCTCTTGGAATCTGCCCCAGCAACTGGCTCTTTACATTCTCCTCGTGCAACAGATTGCTGCAGACTCTTGAGTGTTAAAGATGGTTCAGGAGGAATATAGTTGGCACAGAATACAAATGCCTCCTTTCAGGGGAGTTCCTCTTCAGCCTCTGAACCAAAAATAATTTATTCCTCAGCATCTACTCAACCTAGTAATCATAGAACCAGTGCCATTAAGACAAAAGGTCAAAGGCTTCTATTCTAGAATGTTTTTGGTACTAAAGAACAAGTCTTCTTGGAGACCAGTTCTAGATCTTTCCTATTAAGCATTTGTATGTGAAAGTTCCTAAATTCAAGATGTTGACCCTTCAGACTCTGCACCTCTTATTGCCCAGGGAATCTTATGGTAACATTAGATCTAAAAGATGCATACCATCACATTCCCATAGCCAAATGCTTCTGGAAATATCTCAAATTTTGTTTTGTGTGTGTGTGTGTCTGT